>NW_027192207.1:64809-189293 GCF_041956535.1 Calcarisporiella thermophila
CAAATGGGTTATGTTGGAGGAATGGGGTAGGAGAGAGGGTTTGAGGATTAGGACACTTACCATGGCAAGGACTAACACAATGGAGAGGGCATTTGCCACCTGTCTGAGAAGCACCTTGTACCACTTCACCCCACCTTGACCCTTGAGCTCATTATACCCATACTTCTCAAGGCGACGTTGGGCTTCTTCTGTTGAAAGTCCATCTTCAAGGTTAACATTGAAGTTCTCGACGATTCTGTTTATATCCCAGGTGTGATAAGGAGTAGTTGGTTTGCTGTCTTTGACGGAAACTGCACTTTTGTCTTGAGCTTTCCTATACATACCACATGCAATGGAAAAAAAAAAAAAATTGAGAGAGAGAAAGTGGAGGAAAGATAGTTACTTTTTGGAGTTTAACTATGGCAAACAGCGTTAATATAAGAAAGCTGTAAAGTTTAATCAATTATTGACATTTTGGGTTGCGCCGCCGGAGTGGAAAGCCCTTCTTTGATAGAATTCTGTTTCGAACCCACAACAAAAGACCGGCGGTGATTGGAGGAGGGCAACAGTGCCCCAGAAATAAGTGTTCGTTTTAGAATGGATTGTATCATGGGAGGACCTCGCCATTTGTCCGCTCTGACATTACAATAAAATATAGAATTGTCGTAATAAGTGCAAAACGCTTCCTTCCCAAACCGCCTCCAAAATCAGAGCGCTTCTTCCACTTCTTCAGTACCCACGTGGTCTGGAGCTTAGCGCCGTCACAAATGGGTGACATCGTCCCCGGCACTGACTTGGTGATGCTATGCAAAGCACGGCTGGGTTGTTTGATTCTTGCCGTTGAATGGGCTCGTGGTACTGCAACTGCGGACCCGAACCGCCACCCTTCCATGCTCTCTAGACTGCACGCTTGACTTTAGCCGAAGTAGTTACGGTTTGTTGTGAAACTTCTCACGTTTCTTTTTATAAGAAGCTTCCTTCCAAATAGAAATTTTGACCATTCCAGTCCGATTCAGATCGATCCAGTAAGACCTCAATGCTGCTCTCACCTGTTTCCAAATAGAACTATCCGGATTTAAGCGGTGTTTTATATACCACTTGCTTATATTCATTTTTATATAGAAGGATAGGGCCCTGAGCTCTCCCCAATGCATTGTACCTAGTGGCAACCAGGAAGCAATGGTAGTTTGCAGTGATATATAAAAACAAAATGAGATATGCCGGTTTTTATTATTTAAACTACAAGCTTTAATACTTCCTCGGTCGTCACAATCGTGGCAAATTCATCTTTCAAAATCGCTAGCTCCATCTCATGTAACGTGGTCGGGTCAAAGATTTCACCCGAGTCCCCTTCTCGAGCAAAAGTGGCACTCGCATCCGCAACTACATATGCTTTATACCCCTTATCTCCAGCCACCCTTGCAGTGGTTGAGACGCAGTGATTTGTCGTCAACCCCGTAATAACCAGCTCTTGGATATTTTGTGCACGCAGCCTTTCCTCGAGATCGGTCGTGAAGAATGCACAGTTGACGGTTTTCTTCAGCACGGGCTCGCCTTCTAGTGGTTTCACCTCATCCTTAAGTTCATGCCCTGGTTTAGAAGGATGCAAAGGGGATGCTAAACGCGTAGAAGCATGCTGAATGTGAAAGATGGGATATTTTTTGGCTCGAAAATGCTCAAGGATACGAGATATTTGAGCCTCAGCTTGTGGATTGTTTCGCTCACCTCCCCAATAAACATGGTCGGTGAATCCTTTTTGGACGTCAATAATAATAAGTGCAATGTTGGGTGTAGTCATGTTTCTGGCTGGTATCTGGTGCAGAGTTGCTAATCTTTCACTTGGAGTGATGAGTGGAATACTAAATTTCGAAGCTGATTTCACCTTTGAATATATAGCATATGTTATCTTGTCTGCCTGCAAGCCTGGGTACCTTTTGACTAGAGAACTAAAAAGATTGAGTCATTCATAAACTACGTGTAATTTAACTGATTTGGGTGGAATTTAAGTCCCGCATACATGCTATCTATCAATGCAGTTATCTATTTTTCAAAAAGATAGCAAAACGGCTGCATCATTCTCGACTCTTGAAGGCTATATATAGTGATATTTCCTATCTGAGGGTCATATGTCTTAAGCTTCAACGTAAAACCCAACCGTAATATTACTCGAGTAGCATACTCAATTTGGATCAACTTTGCATCATAATTGCTACAATCGTAATTAACCGTAGATTGATTTCTCAATTTGATGAGGGGTATATTATGAATGAAGTTCACTCTTAAGTTCAATTTGTTGTGGACTCCTGGTTTCTTTGATAAATATAATTCAATGCATTTTATATATTCGCCGTACCTCATTCAGGTACACAATCTACTGCACTTTTTCTGATGTTATAGTAGAACTATATGAAAGTTTTCTCACGCTCTGGTTTTAACCAGAGGTGGAAATTTTTCCATTAAGAAATTTGCTCTTAATCAAACCAATTCGAGTCGAGCCTCCATGCTTTACTGTAGTTTTTACCAGCTTTTGAAAGGAAATATCCAGATTTAAGCAATGTATTTTGCGCTAAATGCCTCTACACAATTCCAAATAAATTAATAAAAGGGAGATATTGAGCTTTTGCCACTGCATTTCCGACAACTTTGTACCTTAGGGTAATTGAGAAGCAATGGGTTCGAAGGGTAAAGGTAGAATACAGTTAAAATTAAGATAAAAGCTACAACAATTTTCATTCATTAAACAACGAAATTTAGCACTTCTTCGGTGGTCACGATCGTAGCAAACTCTCCATTTAAATTCGAAAGCTCCATCTCATGTACAGTCGTTGCATCGTATTTTTTGCCCGAGACACCCACCCGCGCAAATGTGGCAGTAGCATCCGAAACAAGATATACTTTGAATCCCAAATTGGCACCCATTCTTGTCGTGGTCGAGACGCAGTGATTTGTCGTTAAACCCGTTATAACCAGCTCTTGGATATTTTGAGCGCGTAATCTCTCCTCAAGATCGGTTGTGATAAATGAGGAGTTGACTGTCTTCTTAAGGATGGGCTCTCCTTCCAGTGGTTTCACCTCATCCTTAAGCTCATGTCCAGGATTAGAAGGGTGCAATGGCGAGGAAGGGGTGGTCGAAGCGTGCTGAATATGGAAAACGGGATAGTTTTTGGCACGGAAATGCTCAAGGATGCGGGATATCTGACTTTCTGCCTGCGGATTGTTACGTTCACCTCCCCAGTGAGCCTGCTCGTCGAAACCTTTTTGAACATCAATGATAATAAGTGCAATATTTGATGCAGACATGGTTGAAGTTATAATCGTGTATTGGCGAGATATAGGTTGTAGGGAAGTGAACTGTTGTATATGGAATGGAGCGTATTTTTTACTAGTTATATATGAAAGAAATTCATATTTTGATTATAAATCAAACTCAACTGTGTCTGCCACTCATTATGAGTATCTTTTGGCGTGATTGGGTGAAAAATTTTAAGCTCTTTATTTTAAGCAAGTCGGAGTGACACTTTTGATCCTATTCAAGCTTTGGAGAAATTTTCAATCTATATTAAATGTGAACATCATATAAAGCTATAATATTTGTGATAAAACAATAAAGCAAATAGGTGATCCCAGTATTCATTCGTTTTTGACATTATTTAGGGCTATTTTACTATTAAGAGCCACAAATCCTATCCAAGCTCCACAGAGTTAAAAGACAACATGCTTAGGAGAATAAATAAAAAGTATAATTGCTTGTGACCTGCCTGAATCAGGCTGTCTCGAAGTTAACTGCGGCTGATCGAATTCATTATTGTGGTGTGGCGCAAGATTTATATAACCTATGCACTATTCGAGCTTCATTTTTATAAAGTTTGCCATGCTATTGTCGTGTTCTAAGAGCACGCTCATCTACCCCGTATTTCATCGTTTATCCTCACGACTCTCCCTTTATTCAACTCTAGCAGCTCTTTCTACCGACAATAATGCGGAGCCACGAAATCCGGGAGACTCAATGCGAGCGATCCGACGTGAAGTGCGTAAGAAGGCAATAGAAGAAGACCGGCTCGAAGCGAATGATGGATTGAAAGTTGAGTACTGTTTTGAAAACAGTAGGTACAACTAAATTAGTTGCAAAAATCGCCCCTATATAATGTATTTTTATGTTCTTAAGGACTTCGAAAAATCAAGCCGTACAACTTCACCTTTGTCTCTTTTGCAAAGGTATTAGAGCGTAAAATTTAAAGTACCAGAGAATTCTCAAGCTTAGATATCACTTTCATAGGAACGCCATATTGGCCGTACACTTCCCGTCATCATGGAGCAGGAATATCCTAATCGCTGTTCTATTGATGTTGTGGTAAGTTGCTAAGTTTCTTTTCTCGCTTTTGCAAATTCTGCGTATTGAATTAAGCTAAATTTTTTTCCAAGACAAAAGCCATTTTAGAAGGTAGAATAACAGTCAATAACCAAAAGATTAGTCCAGATTATAAATTAATGCATGGAGACCGTATAAAAACATTGCGAATTCACCGGTGTGCTTCTACCTCTTATTTTCACATATCATATAAGATGCTGATTTTGTATTTGCGTGCGACTCAGGCATGAACCTCCGGTTCCCGATACCACTATAGAAGTATTGCATAATTCTGGCAGTGTCGCAGTGATTGATAAACCTCATGGGATACCTGTTAGTTTCGTTATCTGCTTCCATATCTTAGGAATGTCATACTAACCGGTGTTGGATAGGTCCACCCAAATGGATTATACACCTATAACTCAATGATGAGAATCTTGGAATTGTCGGGGAAAATTCCCACCAACATGCATAGTAATTTTCTAAGTCTAATTAGTTTATTTGAATGAATGAGTCAATGACACTCTATTGCCTGCACTTTAGTACTAAACCGTCTCGATGGACCTGCATCAGGGATTATTATCCTTGCTGATGATGTTGCACAGCATCCAATGCAGCGCGCAATGTGTCGCCGTGAACTTTATAAGGAATATCTTGCAGTGGTGGATGGGAAATTTCCCACCGAGTCGGTGGAGTGTACCGCCCCCATTTTAATGTTGAAACGGTTACCACTAGAGATTCGAATTGACCCCAATGGGAAACCAAGTCGTACAGTTTTCAGGAGAGTGCGCTATAACCCGGAGGATAATACCAGTCTGGTACAATGTGAGTTAATGTGATATTTAAATTTTCGTCTTTTATAATAATTAATATTTTTTTTAGGCATATTACACACAGGCAGAACACACCAGATTCGTATTCATCTCGCCCATCTTCAATTCCCTATCACCAATGACAGGCTGTATAATCCCAAATTTTCTGGCTCTCCCCAGGTCCCTCTCTTTCTTCTTCAACAACAGCGCCAACAGAAAAATCAATCCTCCCATATCGACAACCTCGCAAACCGCCTTGGACCTCCTTCCCACTCAACCCTCTACACTCCAATATTCCCTGACAAGGATACTCCGTGTTTAGCATGTGAACAACCTCCTCCAGATCCAACGGTAGAGGACCTAACTATTTTCTTGAAGGCAGTACTATATCGCGGACAAAATTGGGAATACAAGGCAGAGTGGCCCCTCTGGGCTCTCTAATGCAACGATTGTTTATTTTTGTATTAGATGACTAATAAAAACTGTACAGAGTTTATATTTATATTGGCTAGCCTCTTTGTGTTCACTCAAAAATAGAAAACATTCTAATGCTATATTAGTCGCCGATGAAAGCTACTTGGTTGAATCGTGTTGGATGTAAGCACTAAAATGAAGGGCTTGGTTTAGGTTGCCAATTAAGATATTCGTGCTTTGCCAATTTCAATAATCACCACTATCTTTTCAGAATACTGCCTTTGGTTAATCCCAAATCATTGGTTTCGACAACTGTTACAAAAGGCCCTGATGAAAATTTAACTCTAGATATTGGAGTATGATTGGGGCTGAATCCTAGCTTTAATCTTATCAAAATTAACCAAAAATTGATTCCTTTATATTCAAGTAATAACCTCAAGTAACAACTAAAAAAAATTGATGCTTCCGCAATTTTACATAATTGCCTATAAATGTTTATTTAAGAAATATCATCCACTTATGGTTTTTCGCTTAATTTTCCACTAATAACAGCCTAAGTTATTTGGTCAATGCATAGCTAAGCCTGACACCTTGCTAACATTCGTTTTAAAATAACGCAATCTCTTTTAATTGATATTTCGTTAAGCAGTCCCTCAGATTCCGAGGGTATTTAGATTTAATGTCGTTTTGCCGACTAGAAACCTGGCTAAAGAATGCCGATGTGTAGCAAGCTTGTTAAATCTCGAATGAAATCATAGTACCTTAATAGAAAAATATTGGCATTAGGATGGCCCTTTTGTAATAATATAGTGAAGGTTGGATTTAGAATAAAAATGTCATTATCACAAAATATTATAGATGTGATAGACCCACCATATTACTGAAGTACTCAGCTGAAAACTTTGCCTTTTTAAAGATAGAGATCCTGATATCTGAAAACACTCATAAGCCGTTTTGCATTTAGTAAGGAAAGTCCTTTGTTTGGGCCTGGCACATGCTAAATTAGCTGAGAATTGAGATTCAGACATAAAAATAAGTCACACTTCTCATACCTTGGCCACCTCCCTACACGGCTGTAATTGCTATTCCTTCTCTCCTACTTAGTGCTACAAGTACAATATGAGCTCTGTGAATAATCACAATAGCACATCGGAGTCAGCGAAGATTAACGTTTACGCTGTTCAAGATCAATACAACTGGTTACACGTATCATCCATAGTATGTGCTGTTGCCATGATGGCAATAGTCGGTTATCTTCGGTGCAAGCAGCCTGCCATCACGAATACAATATCACTCAAACTTTCTCTCTGGATCGGACTTGTCGACGTATTATCTCGAGTAACGATTCATTTGCAATCTCCTCCGAGATGTGATGTTATAAACCCCTTGTTTTCTGACTTTGTAGGTAAATTTTTTGATCCGTGTTAATCCTTCTGTAATGAACATTATCGTCAATTCTATACCTTGGTCTCCTCGCCTCTTCGCATACACGAGCTATTGTTTTACGATGTGGTTTGCTTTTCTTAGCACCACAATTGCATTCGATCTACACCTATCCTTTCTCTGCCTCCGCAAGAATTTAAAATCGATTCAGCGATTGTACTGTCCCGTTGCAACACTGGCCAGCTTTTCGCTAGCACTTCCCTTCCCTTTCGTCGGTGATATATATTGGGATACAGAAATTGTAAAAAAAAATATTCAGATGCTGGCGCTTCTCCTCGGAATATTGATGAAGCAATTACATTTTTTATTTGTAGGAAAATATTTACATATCTTTGGATCTCGCACCGGCCCTTGCGCTTGAAATTTTATGTTTTAATCTCTGGATGATATCCGCAATTTTGTACTCTTTTACCATCATTATTTTAGTAATCTTTCATGTTTACAAATCCTTGCGCGTTATCCGCGAAAACGTCGGGTCTATGTCCACGGAGGTGCAAGACAGAGAGCGACGATTTACTTACTCAGTATTGCGTGTTCTTCTCTATCCCACCGTACTTGTTATATGCTGTCCGGCGAATATCATACTCGATTGGATTTTCTTTCTGAAGCAAGAGCAAACATCTTTGAGCATAGTAATAATGCGTGCCGATTCAATAACAACTGGATTGCAAGGGGTCCTAAATTTTCTAGTATTCCTTCTCAACCCTGCTGTCGTAAGGGCCCTCTCGCGTTACAAGATTTTCAGTGTCTTGAGAAGCAACGCATCATCCGCTATCGACATAGAAGACCGACCACAATAACTTGATTGCGGGGGAGGAGTAACACGATGGATTGCAGCGAACCCCAAAATTGCATTAAAGGCAATGCTGCTAGTACCTGTTTTGTAAAAAGGCTATTGTAAAATAGGGAAATTTCGGGTTAACGTTTACGGCATCATATTAAGGAATTGTGAAATATTTCTTTACTTCTGATATTCGATCAAAATTTCCTCAGATTTTCTTAACTTTCCTTGATTTTTTATGTATTAACCTCTAGAAGTAGTTCGTTTTAACTAATAAAACCGTCTCATCATCATGAAGCATGGACTGCTGACATAGTCCACATTCTATTTATTTTATTGTCCGATTATGTTCTTTAATTTCTTTTAAATAAATTTAGCGATTTGTTTTCTGATCTTTTCTCCTACTACTCTTTATTATTATTATTATTTTATTATAGGATACCAAAAGTCGCTAAATATTTCTATAACGTATGGATTAATTTGGAAGTATTAAAATACAAAAAGTAAAGGGTTTTAGTAATATCCGGCAGATCCAACAGCTACGTAAACAAAAAATAAAATACAATTCACAACGCTACCCATGCCTAACTATAGCTGCGTTACAAGTGTTTCGCACCTAGGCCACAGCTCCCAAACCACCAAGATGCTGAGAAACACAAGCACATGCAGGGTGACACGCATATTTTCATCCGTTCGCGCGACACCTGGGTCCACCCGGTTTTATTGTTGGGCAATGCCAACGCATGATACCACGCTACTATCAGATGCGCCGGAATCCACAGAATCACTGGCAGAATCCCGTATATGCGCCCTCGTTTCATGGCGAATCTAATCACCACGGCTGCTAGGCCAATACCTAATAAGCCGATAGAGACGCATTCCCATACTCCCATACGAGTCAAGAGCTGCGTCACATACGAGAAGGATGGATATCGAGAGACAGTGCAGAAGATTTATAGAGTAAGCACCATAATTCTACAGTTTATTCGGGTTGGTGGATGGGAGTTGGAAAGGGTGCTGAGGAGGGATGGGGGCCAAAAGAAGGAATGGAGTCAAGGAATTATATTTTATTTTCATCTTTGTATCCAAGAGAGTTTGTTTAAAGCCGGGTATTCCCTCCCATTTTCTTGACAGTCTCCTGTGGGTTCCTTAACTAGCATTTTCGAATATTGAGTGATCCTGAAGATTAAGTTTATATTTATTGTCTATTAATACTCCCGCTAAACTGCGCCTCGACCGCGATTGATTCAAATCGCGTTCCTCGCGTCAAAAATTTTTATTATATATATACTCTTTTGCAATCTCCCTTTATATATACCTAAAATCAATTCTAACGCGTAATTAATCAAAGATTCGTTGGATTGCTTCTATTTATCGGATGTCGGACTCTAAGTCTTGAATTGGTCCTTTAATTTGAATCCATTTACAAAGCAACTCAAACATGGCAGATTCCTCGGTATGTATTTTATTAGAATCGCACTGCTGTTTCCCTAACGTGTTCATTGCTTTTTTCTTTATAAAAGCAACTCATCAATGAGGTTATTCCTTTTATGCTTGCGACCCAACTTAAACAAGCCATTCGAATAATCAATGACAAGCTTGGGGCAAATATAAAACTCACAGGAAAAAAAGAATCGCTTATAATTCGCGTAGCGCAATACCTACAGGCGGTCAAAACTAATGAAGCGGAATTTGCACAATGCAGGGAAGCAATATTCCTGGTGTCTGATAGGGTATATCCTGACTAATTTTTCATTATTTAGCGAGTTTTATTGATGTTTTACTTTCTCTCGAATGAATAGGCAGAGTCAATTATAGATGATACGGCCTCTACAACAAGTAAGCGCTCAGCTCGGCTTCGCTCGCGAAAACAAGATACTGATACCGAGAGCATGAAAGATGAGGTGGGTAGAATTGTATCTTAGTGATATATTAATATGCACTTATGAATTGTGTTCCCAATAGACTGATTCAATAATGTCAGAATCAGTTGCGGGTGATATTTATTCAAGTAATAAACCTACGACACGGGGTCGTGGGCGAAAAAATGCTAAAAAACAAACCGCGGTGGATGCAGAAAGTTTAATTGACGAGGTATAGAGTAGTCAATAAAGTGATTAGACACTATTTGATTATTTATTTTTGGTCGCTTATTTTCTAGACTGAATCGGTAATGACGGAGACCGCTATAGATGACAGTGCTTCAACCACAGGCCGAGCAACCCGTGCGCGTTCGAGAAAAAAGGTCCCAGCGAAAAAAATGCAAGGAGTAGAGACTGAAAGTGTAGCCGATGAGGTTAGCGCCCTATTCTGCAGAAGGGTAGTTAAAGAAGAATGTTAACCCTATTGTTATTTCCATTGATACTCAGTATGAATCTCTTGTTGATGAGATCCCTCCTATTACGAAGAAGCGAGCCACTCGTTCTCGTGGGCGAAAACATCTGGATGATACCGAGAGTATTGCAGATGTACGTGATTGCCTTTATCCTAGAAATGTCTTTGTAGAGTTTTTATAATATGTAACTCTCTTCCTTTCTTAGAATGAGTCTGTTGCCGATGAGGTGGCTTCAATATCTAACAAACGGACTACGCGAGCACGTGAGCGAAAGAATGCTTCAGCAGCAGAAAAATATGAGACTATGGACACTGATAGTGTTGACGAGGTATATACTCATAGCGTCGGAATAATGATCAAAAGTAGCTTTAGGTTAATTTTTATGTTATTACCTTCAAGACCGCGTCGGTAATGACGACTGATATTACATCTGTACCAAATAAGCGTCCTCCAAGAACTCGAAAGCGAAGGCAGGAGGAAGAAGAAGTGAAACCAGATAATCCACCCGTTAATGAAATAGACGAGGTCAGTATTATTTCCCGGGATCTCTATGTATTTTTGTATAGTCCTAATTATTTTATATACTATATAAATAGATATGGGAAGAAGTCAAACCACTACGAAAAACACATGCCCGGACATACAAGGGACGTAAACGAGTTAAGAAGGACGAGGAGCTAGAATCAATAGTGGAAGAGGTGTGGTATACTTATCATTTTTAAAACCAGCGCTTATTTAAACTTTTAAATCTGAATATTGGACACAGAGCGTAGCGGATGATGAATCAATTGTCCCCCCGGAAGACGTCAAATCACCTAAACATCGTTCCCGCACAGGGCGTGCTGTTGCTACTGCAGAGCGGAGAGGAAAAACACGCGCAAAGAAGGCTCCATCATCTAAAAACGAATCTGCGACAGCAGAGGAGAAAGTCGATACAATAGAAGATGACCTGGTATCCGTTGCCGCGTCTGAGGATGTACAAAGTGTAGCGTCTGCTGCTAGTCGACCGCGGAGGGAGGGTCGAACAAGAAAAGAACGAGCACCGAAAATCGCTACGATAGCAGAGGAGTCAGAAACTCTGAAAGATGAAATAGAATCAATTGCACCATCGGAGAAGGATTTGCCAGTCACTGCCCCAGAGTCCGCAACTGGAAAAAGTAGGACAAATCGGGGAGGTGGCAGAGGTAAGAAGATAGCACAACCTAAAATCGCGGCTATTGCAGAAGAAGACCTGAACAGAACGGAGGAGGACAAAGAAGTCGAAGAAAGATTTAATCAAGTCGAAGTGAATGGGGTCAAGAAGGGTCAGTTAACACTTTCTGCGGGTGAAACACCCTTGAAACCATCGAAAACCACAACGCAAACAACAACGCCGCTCCCTTCTGCTCGTCTCGAGGAAAGATCACAGCAAAACAACGATGGGTACGATCCAAATCTCGCTAATTTCTCGCCCGAACTCGTGAGACTACCCATTCCCGTCGTGCTCTCTTCAGAGGAATCAAAACTGACTGTGGAGCAGTATTATCGCCAAAGATTGGAAAAACAAGTGGAGCGTTTGCGCGAGTTGGGAGACCAGATAGTGGTGCATTTCAGAGAAGAGAGTGAAAAGCTCCGAAATGCAATCCTACAGATTCCCACGATTTAATTTAATATCAGTGCGATGGCTTTATTATCTTCTTACAAATACTCCATAATTGCAGTTCATATTTTATTATAGTCGATTTTCTTATACAGTATTGTGTATTCCTTCTTTCCACTTCTTTCCAAGTCTGTATCAATATCATGTAATGTGCTGGTTTTACGCTGATTTTTTTGAATCATATTCAACAATCACTAAATTTGATAAAATCTCTATGATGCCAAATTGTATTTAGAGAAGGGTTATAAGTAAGATAAACTAATTTTAAATATTCTAATAGTAAGATAAACTATTAGAATATTTAAAATTAGGCCGTGTGCGTGCCAATTTTTTTCAAAATTTTAGCTCTTGACACATTCAATGTCCATTACACTTGGCCTCGAACGCATAGCAACCCTCTTGAAAGTGCTTGGGAATCCACACCTTCGCTTGCAGGTTATTCATGTTGCCGGCACCAATGGTAAGGGTTCAGTCTGCGCATACATTGATAATATCTTGCGGCGGGCTGGTTATCGAGTCGGCCGTTTCAATTCTCCGCACCTCCTCGAAGCACGCGATTCCATTCGTATTAATGGTGAGGCCCTTGATCGAGTCGCCTATCAAAATTTGCACGATGAGATAGCCGATGCATGCAGGCGTGCATCTCTCGACGCAAGTCCCTTTGAGCGTTTGGCGGCAGCTGCGTTTGCTTGCTTCGAGCGCCGACAAGTAGAGGTTGCAGTAGTGGAAGTTGGAATGGGAGGAAGGCTAGACGCAACCAATGTCTTTCCTATGCCCTTACTAAGCGTTATCACTTCTATTGCCATGGATCACTCCGCATTTCTTGGTGGGACAATCTCTGCTATTGCGCGTGAGAAAGCAGGCATCATGCGACATAATGGGATCGTCGTCATTGCACCGCAGCGCGAAGAAAATGCAAGAATGGTGCTAGAAGAATGTGCAAGAGAATTCGAGTGTCAAAAATATATGGTGCAGCCTGCAGTGTCTATAGGACGAGATGGATGGGCGGAAACAACTGTATTGGGAGGCAAGAAGCTTAGCTATCCTCTCACGCTACACGGAAAGTTTCAGCTGGAGAATACAGCTACGGCGGTAGTTGCCCTCGATTGCCTCCGTCGAACGCATGCATCCGTTTTCGGGCGAATAACCGATGAACATATCGTAGATGGATTACGAACAACGCGGTGGCCTGGCCGATTGGATTGGGTGTGTAGTGATAAATTCGGGAAAGTCCTCGTCGATGGAGCGCATAACCCAGCTGCTGCAATGGCTCTGCGCGAGTTTGTGGACCAAGAGCTTGTGCGTATGGGTAAAAAGGGCGGAGTAAAATGGATCGTAGGAGCAACCCAAGGAAAGGATGTTAATGAACTATTACAGCTTCTTGTTCGTGAAGGGGATTCACTCTGCGCGGTTGGGTTTTCACAACCGGAGGGAATGCCCTGGATTCAGTGCGTAAGCCCAGAAGATATTACACGGTCAGCGCCAGCGGGATCACGGGTTAATTCAGCAGCGTCGCTCGAGGAAGCCCTTGCCACTGAAGCTAAGGAAGATGATAGCATGCTTGTGCTCTGTGGCTCCCTCTATCTTGTTTCTGATTTTTATCGTCTTGTTGGTCTAGACAATCAATTATGAAGTTGCGTGCAATTGCAAGCATGTATATTTATTAAAAATACAGGATATATTAATATCAAGATGAATTGATGAGGATTGAGATGATTAGCCCTTGAACTGTTGAAGAACTCTCTGGTAGTAAAAGAATCATATAAAATTAGCGCCTCTTTTAATACAACATACGAAGCTAAGTGTGCTTACATCGAGAGCAGTATTAATATGATTTGCTCTTATCACGTTCTCTTTAGACTGGGATGCATCTATGCTCGCCTCTGTTGCTAAGCGTTTCAGAAAAAGAACATAGTCAAGGTAGATCTATAATGGAGAAAGTAGATCAGAAAAAAAAATAACGCGAAATGTAAAAGATTTACGGTGTAAGCTACCATAACATCTGCATTTTTACTTAGCTGCGACTTTGGCTGATGAGCCTTTATGATTTTACGGAGAGTTGAACGTGGATAGAGTCGCGTCATTAAGGTATTATATTTTTGACCAGAAGCCCAGTTGCGAACGAATATCTGAATTTGTGACTGTAATACATATGCACAAGATGGACAATTTTAGCTTCTTTGCCTTTTTTTTTAAACACATAATCTTTCGAGCTTCGAAGATCATCCACTTCATTCCTTCTCTTTATTTCAACTTATCGCTCTCGCTTTTGTAAACTGTAGTGCAATCTGCACTGAGTCATGTCATCTCCACTTAATTCTGCTACAATTAACAGACAAGATACTGGATCTCCTAAAGGCATTTTCGATATTTTTACTTTATTCACACTTAATATCAACTGACAAGTTCCCAAATAACAGACAGAATCGTGCTAACCCCCGAGGAAAAACACGTATACGGTCAGCTATGGAAACATGCCGCTAAGGAAGGACGCAATCTTCTCTCAGGGCAAGATGCTGTTCCCTTCTTTTCTAAATCAGGTCTTTCGCAAGATATTTTAGGAGAAGTAAAATAGTGTTATCGAAATATGAACCTCTTTTTTCTTATGCTGATTATATTGGTTACCATGACAGATTTGGCAGCTCTCCGATGCAGATGGTAAGGGCAGTTTGGATCCACAAGGGTTCAGCATTGCGCTTCGTCTGATTGGACACGCACAGAACAATCGGTTACCAAGTGCTGCTCTTATACATATAGGTATGTATTTAGTGCTCGCAATGTGATGTAGTGGAAATATGTAAAATGCTTTATCTTTTCAATTAGATGGCCCATTGCCCAAAATTGAAGGTGTAGCAATTACACCACTATCAACTCCTTTAGAAACTCGAATCGAAAGTCCCAAAACACGACCCATTGTTCAGATAGAACCGTTGTCCTCTATTTCACCCAAGGATCGTGCGAAGTATTTGGAGATGTTTGAGAAAACTAACCCGGTCAATGGCCTGCTTGATGGTAATTAAAGTGATGCTCTGTAATATTACTTTCGCATTTACCCCCATAATCCTCGGTATTATAAATAGGTGAAAAAGCTAAAGGGATTTTTATGAAATCCAAGCTACCTCTTGAAACGCTTGCTCAGATTTGGAATCTCGCGGATGTGCGCAAATCCGGAAGCCTTAACCAAACCGAATTTATCATCGCAATGTATTTCATTTACCGTATCCTTGATGGCACTATCAAGACACTGCCCAGTCAACTCCCGCCCTCGATTTTGGCCTCAGCGCAAGGCTCTACACCTTCTTCTCCCACTGCGCCTGCGCCTCCCAATATCAACCGTCATTCAACGATGCCACTCCCTCAAGTTGTCCGCCACTCAACAGGGACTCCACCCAGTGCGACGCGCCACTTTTCCACTTACAGCCCACTACAGCGCCAGTTGACAGGGAGCCTATTCCCATCCTCTGCTTCAATTAACGCTAATTTGACCGACTTCGATAAACCAGAGTGGGATGTCACATCGGAGGAAAAGCAGAAATATGACAAACTCTTTGATAATATTGACACAGCAAAAAGCGGCTTTATTAGCGGTAAATGTCGTGGAATAGGTGACAGGTGGTTGGAATGGATTTATTAATTTATTTTAATAGGAAACGATGCGGTTAAGTTTTTCCTTAGTTCAAAACTCCCTGAGCACGTTCTTTATCGAATCTGGTAAAGCGGGTTTTTGAATACACATCACTGCAAACACTCACAATCATGTTAATTGAAATTTTTTCAGGGATTTGTCCGATATTAACAAGACTGGAAGACTGAGTCGCGAGGAATTTGCTGTTGCAATGCATTTAATACACAAAAAGTTAAGTGGTGTTGATCTACCTGAGAGCTTACCGCCTACTCTTGTTCCCCTATCCATGCGTCCATCTAAAGGTACATTGATCTATCTATTTCGAGCCCCAGCAGTAAAGAATGAAACTTATCTGGTAATTTAGAAATTCCAAAAATACCTGGTTTACCGCCTGTGCCCAGTTCACGGGCATCCATGTTTGGTCGATCAACTTCAATGCGACTTTCTCGCAGCGTATCGAGTAGTTCAGGTTCTCAGACTGATTTCTTCTCATCGTCAAACGAGGTTCCAAACTCTCAACCACAAGGTTTTTGCTTTGTATAGTGCAAATTAGAAGCATGCAAATAACTTATTATTATTGTAGTGCAAAACTCTGGCTCGCTACTTGACGACCCACCACTCCTCGGTGATTTTGAGATCAACACCAAGATCACGAATGCCAACTTGGAGATTCACAACATGCAGAATCAGCTTAACTCCATCAGCAATGCTGCGAGCGAGGCTAAGGGCAAACGTGCGAACCTCGAGAGAAATCTCAGCTTACTTGCATCGCAGAGAAATGACCTCTCTCTACGCTTATCTCAAGTACGAGCCCTTTACGATGCTGAAGTCAAGCTGATCCAAGAACTGGAGACCAATTTAAATGGGGAACAGCAATCTGTCCAGCAGCTTATGCAAGAGGTGTCAACGTCAGAGCAAGCATATGCGGAGGCAATGGAGCAAAAAGAATCCTTGCTCACTAATCTGCAGAACGCACGAAATGAAATCGACCAGTTGAAACAACGCCTTAAGCGCGTAAACGAAGATACAATAATTACACGAGAGGAAACGGAGCGATTGCGGCGAGAAGAAAGTCGCCAAGAAAAACTTGTTAACGTAATGCGAGGACAGTTATCAAGCGCAGAAGAGCAACTGGAGAAAGCCCAGGGCGTGTTAAAGGATGCTCGGGAACAGCAGATGAGGGCGCGGGAGGCAGAGATCGGGTCACCAATACATACCTCAGACACACTAAGAGAGAATCCATTTGCCAGCCAGAGTAATCATAGCTCTAACGGGGCTTGGAATAATCCTTTTGAAAGCGGGCCTGCAGAATCGCAATTTGCATCTTTCCCTACCTATACAGGCAATAGCTCTGCTGGGAATATAGATACAGTTACCGAAAAGGCTGAAAATACCCATTCAAGACGTATCAGCCCACAGACAACAGGAAGCTTCCACTCCACCTCTAGCCAGCTTCCACAATTCTCGGAAGTCATTGAGAATGATCCATTCGAGACAAAGAAGGAGGATGTTCAACAGTCTCCGGAAGTCTCCTCTTCACTATTGACTTCGTTCGGAAAAATGGACATGGTGGATACTCCAGACCACATTGAAGAAAAGGAATTCCAATTCAATACCTCTAAGCAACAAGTAAAAGATAAAGACGAGCAAGCGAAATTTGATGTAGACGATCCGTTCTCCCAGTTCGGAAAACAGCCTACCTCTTCTAAGGATTTTGATGATGCCTTTGACACTTTCCCCGCTCCATCGGAGTTTGCTGTGGAATTTCCAGAAGTCGGCTTCCCTTCAGCTAATGGCGGGAATGGGGATGCATTTGGATTTGAGGATAGCTTCACACCAGAGACGGGAAATGCAAAATTTGAGAATTCATTCTTTGAGGCTCAGCCCATCGGAGGCGTGAAATTTGAAACGCAAACCGAGGAAAGCATAGACGATAAGAATATTTCACTTGCTGAGACAACGGAGGCGGATAAAAATTTGGCTTCAAATGAAGAGTACGTTAGCATTGAAGATAAAGATATTCCCTCCGATATTGCGCAGGACTCGGCGCCTCTAGAGAACGCCAACGAGACAATTCCGATGGAAGATACTACTACGGCCACCATCGAGCCCCTCATCCCTGAGAATACTGTTAATCATGCAGTCACAGAAGCTACGCCGCCCCCTGCAGATGAGGCCCCGTGTGCTTCGAAGGACAAGTCCGATGAACAGGAGACTGAACAACCACCACCTCCACTACCAGAAAACTCCAAACCTAGTCCTAGTTCTAGTGGAAACGAGGATACTCAGCCAATTGCATCTACTGAAGAGTCTGCAAAGCTTGAAAATCTACATCCCACAACTGAGTCGACTACTAATATTGAAGAAACAGCCAAGTCTGAGGAAGTGGCGGATGAACAATCTGTCGTTACAAGTGCAGCTGAGCAATCTAATGGGTCAGAGCCTAACAATACTCAGCACCCTACTTCTTCTTCCGACAAACAAGCTGAAACAATATCAACAGCCGGGAATGTGACCACCGCCTTTGACGACGAATTTGATGCAATGTTCAGAGATCTTCCGGCCGCTAAAACAGAAGCCTTCGATGCCGCTTTCGATGCGGGTTTCGATGTGGAATTTAACCCCACATTTGACACAGCATTTGATGTAGCTTTTCCTGCTGCTTCTGGCTTTACTGAAACCTCCACTAAGGATCTGGACACTGTGTTTGGAGCAGCCAATGGAAACACTGTCAATAGCAATTCCGTTGGGCCTGAAGCTGATTTTGGATTTGATGATTCTTTCAGCACCCCTTTTACGCAGCCTCCCAAACATGAAGAGCCTGCACATCCGCATCCGCAAGCGCAGGAGGAGCAACAACAAGAGCTACAGCAAGAGCAGAATCAAGAGAACAATAACAACGCTGAGGACGCGGACATTTTGAAAGAGCTGGTGGCAATGGGATTTTCTCGCGCCCAAGCTATCGAAGCCTTGGAGAAAAACAACTATGACCCTGTGAAAGCCACCAACTTTTTGTTAGATAAAAGCAATTGAGGTTCTTTTTTATAAATACTATTTACTTTTATTTTTAATACCGCTCTTTATTTCGTTGCCCCTTCCCCCTCTTCACAAATCAAATCCGATCTTTGCATGGAAATGCTTCTAAATATTTTTTGTTTTTAAATATTATCTGTACTATTTATCCTTCTTTATCCCTTTTTTTTCCCTGCTCCTCTAGCGATTACATTCATACAAATATAAATCGAGTTTATGTAATGATGTACCAGTCCCAAAAAAAACAAGAGGAAAAAAAATAAAACAAAAAAAAACAAAACAAAATGTTGTATCAATTCAGCACCTTCTTTCCCACCACCTCATACTCCCACAGTGGCTCCATCGACTCGCCTACATACAACCGGTAAACAAATTTCGGGGGGGATATCTTTGTATCTATGTCGAAAACGGCATATTTTTGATTGCCCACTCTATGGTAGAGGAGCTTCTTTTCACCGTCTCGTTCATGGTAGGTATTAACTAGTGGGAAGTAGAACTGATTGATGGGGGAGGTGGAGAAGTCTATAAAGCCGTGGGGAAGTTGCGTAACACCCACCTCATGTCTATCCTGTAATCGGGAAAACACCCAGAGTTCGTTTAGTCTATAGCTAAAGGGGAGGAAAAATCACTCGTACTTACCCCTGATATAAAAAATACATTGGGTACATCCTTTAGTATATCAAATAGCTCTGCCCTCTCGGTCAAGTATCCTCCCCAGGTATCAGCATCCGCATCAGGCCCACGCCAATTTCTCGTCAGCGGGACACTGCTAACTACAAACTTGAAAGTCCGCGTGGAATTGACTCTCGCAACCCACTCCTTAAATACGCGTTTTTGCTCAGCCCCCAGCATTGTCTTTTGCGCATCATCGGGATCCCTCGAGGGAGAACGATACCGTCTGGTATCAAGGAAAAAAAAGCCGATATCACCATAGGAATATTCAAAATACGCAACCCCGTCGTTTCGCGTAAGATTGGCGTTTGTTTCGCCTTGATATTCCCAGAATGCTTTCATCGCTGAAGGCATCGGGTCGTCGTCCTGGCTGCTCCAGTTGTTAAGAATCTCATGGTCGTCATAAACGTGGAGCGAAGGTACTCGTTTAAATATATTCTGGTAGTCAGGTGTGGCATATATTTGGCGATAGAGCATGCGGTAGTTTTCAACCCCAGAGCCAAAATAGAAGGGAGCATCTACATTGGATAAATAGACATTAATGCTTTTAACACACCTAAAATAAGTGGATTTGCATTTTACCAGCGTAAATGAAATCTCCCAGGAATACCAACAAATCCATCTGGTGCCTCGACATCCATCGGAATCCTGGGATGCCGTCCTCTCGCAACAGTCCTGGATACGGGAAATTTCTCTTAATGCACGACCCACTCCCGAACCTCATCCTAGTTGGTGTGCCCTCCGCGGGAGGCGTCACAAATTGTAAGGGGGCCAACTTCTTTTCTAATTGGGGCTGAGCGGAATCTCCGACGCGTAAAAATCTCCACTCGTAGCGAGTATTGGGCTGAAGCCCCTCGAGAGATACAGTCGCAGTAAAGTCGTGCTGAGGCTCAAGGTGAATTTCTGGGCCCTTTTTCCAGAAGAGGTCGCTATCTATGGCACGATATTCGATACGAAGCTGCTCTACCGAAGGCATGCGGACAAATACACGCGCCGAGTGCGCTGTAATCGCTCCCGTACGCGTGAATGCTAGGTCCCGCGCCGCAAAGAAAAATCGATCACGAAAGGTAAAGTCTAGCAACATAAGCAGTATAATGAAATTGACTGCTGAGATTGTGCCGAATAAAATTTCCCAAATTCCCCGCTTTGAATGCTTTGTGTTATTCATAGTGGCATTTGTAGTGGCTGCTCCATTTGGAATATTGGCCGATTCATGCTTGACAGTACGGCGGCGAAGCTGCACTGATGTGGAGAGGGATGTAGCGGTTGTAAGCGCCATGCATACAATTCTATCCAGTTTGGTCGTCTTCCAAACGCGGTTCACGCAGTTTATGCGTTCCTGGACCTCAAATAGTCTCCACCATGAGATATAATAGAAGGCGAGGAGAATGAGGGCAGCATTTAGAATTGGACGACCAGGGAGCCTGAATAATAATAATAAATATGTTTGTAAGTAACCAACATTAAATGGCCTTAGAGCCTGTCAATGCTTTGACTCCTTGAAGATAAGATACCAGTTTAGAAAAAGATAAGCGAGGAGCCAATACAATGAGCATGCAACTAATAGGGTTTTTGTTCTAATATTCTCCATTGAATTAGACACCGGGTAATAAAACTATGCCTATATGCAAATACTCTGGGGATAAAAGGGAAAAAGTGTGGAGAAAAGAGGTATATATAGTACTTTTTTTGTTTATGAGTATTTTGCCGAGGGAAAAAAAGGAGACATTTCGATTTTTTTTTTGCAAAAAACCTATTTGTGACTGGGCCTACGCCTTTTTGGAATAAATTAATAGAATTAATGAGTTGCATACACATGCCCTCAACTATATACAAACTCAGTTTGCTAACTTCAGCCTTCAATATCACACTTTGAAATTCTAGATTGCAACGAAGTTTATCACAGAAATGGGGCTATCACCATTGGATCCAATACAATGTCAGTCAGAACATAATCCCTATCAGCTGTTTATCAGCATAATTATTGCATTTGGTCTGCTGATTTCATATCTCCCTCAGGTAACATTGCAATTTTTCATGACTTTTTTTCATAAACTAATACACATGAATACATAGCATTATCGGATCATCAAGAATAAAACATCAGAGGGAATAAGTGCCTGGTATCTGCTTTTAGGAGTCGTGTCAGCTACCGCGTGTATGTTCAACATGATTCTATTGCAATTTAATGTACTCCGATGTTGTAGTCAGCAGCCATTTGGGATGTGTTTTGAGAATATTCTTGGTATCTTGCAACTTATGATCCAGTGGGCAATGTTCACATTAATGTAAGCACAATGTATAAGAGTGAAGTATCTTTTTTTTTCACTACTAAACATATGCTCTTATAGATTCATCCTCTTCATGATCTATTTCCCTGAAAATCTAAAGCTCACACCTTATGTCCCTCAACTTCATTTCACTATTCCCCCAACAACACGCTCACTTGAATGGCGAATAGCATTGGGGGTTGCGGCAGCTTGTACTATTCATTTCATAATTACCGTGGTCATCAGCATGTGGCTGGTGTTTGTATATGGGCCCCAGAGTAACGCGACTCAGATGTGGGCTGGATTCCTTGGAGTGTCGAGCATGTTTTTGGCCGCTCTTCAATATTTGCCCCAAATTTATAAAACCTGGCGAAGAAAGGTGCAGTAGTTGACACTTGAAATTCAATGTACTCAAAAACTTGACATCCTCCCCCCTTCCCTAATTTCAGGCTGTAGGAGCTCTCAGCATTCCCATGATGTGCATCCAGACACCCGGGGCGTTTCTCTTTGTCATATCCCTTTCGTTGCGACCAGGCGCAAATTGGACAACTTGGATTACTTTTCTAATCACGGGTCTCCTACAAGGCGTGCTGCTAGTTCTCTGCATCACCTGGCATATCCGTGCCAAACGTCTTGGCATCGATGATATCTATGGCGTAAAAGTGATTGAAATCGAGGGTAGCAGAGCAGACGATGAGGGAGTAGCAGATATTGAGGTCCCTGATGAGACAACTAGGTTGCTACAAGGCTAACCGTTGTATTATATCTGATATATTTTTAATTTGAAATTTTTGTATGTTTCCGAATAATATATAACACTTCCTTTATCCAGGTTAAATAAAGAAGATATATTTTGTATAGAAAAATGCTAAGCGTGTCGTCACAAGACTCAAATTATTCTATGATGAAAAAAAGACACTTTTTACATTCATAAAGATATAAAATGGTCTATGCAAAAATAAAAAATTAGAGAGTTTTCAATTCCTTCAATCTATCCTGAATCGTTTCATATGTATCCGTGTCCTCCCAAGAAGTCTTGCTACGGCCAAGGAGAGTTTTCAGCGCCATTTGTGCTTGCCGTTTCCATTCTCCACACACGACTCGCTCCTCCCCATTCGCATTTTTCTCCGTTCTCTGCCCCAAGTTTTCATACGCGTCTACCAGCTCTAGAGCGGCATGGGCAATATCTTTAAACACTTGCTCGTCCGTCTCAAGTTTTGGGTCATGTGCAATACATCGATATGCCTTTAAGTGGCCATCCAGAGCGCGAGACCATTCACCACGACCCATAAAGAATTTAGCATAAACTCGCCATATCGCCGCACTGGACGTGATCTTGGGGGTAATCACCTCACGTAGGAGGCGGTCAACTCGGTTCGAGAGATAGGATGCCTCTCTCCCTGACGCATCAGATGTTCCACGCGTAACCGCATCTACAAGAATCCCCAGCACCTCAACATCTACCGCTTTGGACCCATCTTTTTCCCATCTCAATTCCATAAGTCTCTCCGTGGCTCTTATAACCTCGCCAAACTCTCCTACATCCACACACGTATACAGATAGTTTTGCCAGATTCTCCAGTCGTCATAAGATTGCCTCAGCGCCTGCTGCAACGGGCGCACTGCATCCTGCTTTCTACCGGATTTTAGATAGATCGATGCCAAATTATTCCAAGCCTCTCCGTTGGTATGATCGAGCGAGACGCATCTTGTAAACGACTCGATGGCAGTCTCCCAGTCAGGAGTTGGAATCTGCATCGCTGCACAACCCATTACGAACCATGAAGATTCAATGAGAGGGTTGATTGCCAGTGCTAGCCGATAGCATTCAACCGACCGCTTAAACTCCTGTTGCTTAAAATAGTGCCCGCCAAGAGATCGCATTGCCCTCGCATACCGCTTTCCAGATATCTCCCAAGCTTTCTCATAATGCTCTGGATTCTTTTCAAGGTCGCCAAGCAAACAGTACAGTTTAGGAGAATCGGGCTCCACGCGCATACGCTCTTCTACCACTGCTTTGGCCTTTTCTGGTTTTTCAAGCATCACATGGCAAGCGACAATCTCATCCCACATCTCCAGCCGCTGGAATATCTCGAGTGCAGATTTCACAACCCCCAAAGACATAAATCGTTGCGCAAGTTCACCCTCCATTTCCCACTTGGCAGGCAACAGTAGCTGGAAGAAAAATTGCACCCGCTCCTTAACTTTAGACTCCTCCAAGGGGATCTGGTCCACAAGTGCTTGTAGCTGCAGCGCACTCCGCTCGACTGTACGTGTTTTGTTGGCCTCAAGCCGAGAACGCAGAAGTAGAGCCATGGTGTGCACCATCCAGTTGTTAGGATTTTCAAGAACACGCACCACAAAGGGTATCATTTGCTCCATAGTAAGTCCATGGTGAGGATTGGTGTTTTTCACGTTAAGACAGTAAGCGAGAAGCAAGCACTGGTCGAATATCGCAAGCTTGGGCTGGTTTCCGGGATCGATGCGGTCGGAAAGCGAATTTTCATCTCCCTGCTTTTCATCCTCAGAGTTAAGAGATGGCTTGCTCTTAGTAAAGGCGATACGTTCAAGCAGAGTGTCATCATTGAGAGGTAGCGTATCGGGTAGCTTCTCTGCAGCACTTTTTCCATCATTCTTCCTCTCGCCTTGGCCATCGGACCGACTTTCTGCCAAGAGCACCAGCTGAGATACATCGAAGACCTGGAATTTGGTGCGTTTACCTAGAGCGCCAGACAATTCCCACTCCAGGCCGCTGTGCTTTTGCGCTTGGCGGAACCTCTCCACCGATGGCTCAGTTTGAGTGTACCATTGCAGCACGAGACCATACTCCAACTCCAATCGGGCCAGTAACTCTGTTTTTATCTCTTCGCTCTCAAATGATCCCTTCGAGTCGATGTACTTTTGTGTATGATCCAATTGTAGTAACATATCGGCCTGGAGCGAAGCAGCATGCTCCTCCAAAATCCGTTGTTGCAAGAAAATGCAACGATATCTCCACCAAGCCACTGTATGCACGTGTTTTAGTCTCTCCGTGCCTTCCGTCAATATGGCTTTAGCCAACAGCAGAAAGAGCGGCTTCGGAGTCAGGTGGTACACGTCTTCTCCATCTGCGCTCATGCTCTTCAGCGCGTGTTTATTGAGTTCATCCTTGCGAGAACGCACACATGCTGGGAGGAGTTCAATGGGGTCAATATCAAGCAATGGGCCCGTCCATCCAGTCTGAATGAAACTATAAAGCAACGCCAATCCTACCGCCAGCACTTTGTACTCGCGCTCAACTACGTTTTGTAGTTTCGAGGAGGATTCTGAATCCTTTTCTAACATTGGCTCCAAATAGTGAGCTAACCGAGTAGCGACATATTTGCCCACATCCAACGTTTTCTCCAACTCAGCAATTCCAAGACCTTCGGCATTTTCGTCAGTACCGAACAAGCTGCGAGCATCGCCAGATAATAGCACTTGTTTGAAATCACCAGAGACGAGAGGAGAGAGAATATCGTGCAATAAGTCGTCTTTTTCGGGCCGTAATGTGCCAAGTATCAGGCGATGTTCAAGGTGCTCAAACTGAGCGAGAATTTCCTCGATAGGAGTCTTCGACATTCTCGCCGCTTCTCTTGATTGTTCGCAAGGGAGAAAAGTAAAAAACAGGGCGGGGTTTGATTTTCTTATATTTACCTGTGACTGCCCTTCGTCTTCTCTGCTATTCTTTTCATTAGAAATCAATGATTTGAAATCATGTCTGAAAGTCTCCCCATCCATGAATACAAAGAGGACCTTATTGAAGCCATTAAAGAGTACAATCTCCTAGTGATAATCGGAGAAACAGGTAAAATTCAAATCCATTAGATCGGATTGCGGCGATGCTAATTATATGTTAGGATCGGGGAAGACGACTCAAATTCCACAGTATATACTTGACTCCATCCCAAATGTGAAGAGCATTGCAGTCACACAACCAAGGTAGTTGGCTTCTATTGAGGAAATAAACGCTAATTTGAGTCATCTTACATATTTCGACTATAGGCGGATTGCAGCTATTACAGGTGCGTACCCTTTGTGAAAACGATGGAGGGGTCTGGTGTACTATATATAATTACGACGAAATCTGCTCTCTATTTAGTTGCGCGCCGCGTGAGCGAAGAGAGACACTGTCGTCTGGGTGATGAGGTTGGCTACGCTATTCGATTTGACGATTGCACCTCATCTGCCACCAAACTCAAGTATCTCACCGATGGTCTTTTGCTTCGCGAGGCTACTCTCGACCCATATCTTCGCGCTTATGACGTAATCATTGTCGATGAGGCACATGAGCGCACCGTCGAAACAGATGTTTTATTCGGATTGCTCAAACAAACCCATCGCCTCCGGCCGGAGGTCAAGATATTGATCATGTCCGCGACTCTAAATGTCGACAAATTCTCGGATTTCTTTGAAACCTGTCCGGTGTTTAGTATCCCCGGGCGAACATACGACGTTACGGTCCGGCACCACCGAGACGCAAAGCTCTCGACCCTGCGCTCTAACTATACCGAAAAATGCGTAGAAATTGCGGCATTCATCCACAAGAACGAACCTCCCGGAGACGTGCTAGTTTTTCTCACTGGGCAACGCGAAATCGATCAAGCATGTAAAGAAATGCGTGAATTAGAGCGTCGCATGGACTACAAACGCGACGTGCGCTATTATCCGGAGGTTCAAGGCGTGACGATATACCCAATCCACTCGAGTCTCGAAACCTTTGAGCAAAAAGCAATATTCCAGGACTCGCCACGCGGTCTGAGAAAAATTGTGTTCGCCACCAACATTGCGCAGACCTCGGTCACTATTCCTGGAATCCGATATGTAGTTGATTCAGGTTTTGTAAAACAAAAGACATATGATCCAAACACGGGAATGGACGCGTTGTTGGTAACGGAAATCAGTCAAGCGGCGGCCACCCAACGAGCTGGTCGTGCTGGAAGGTAATTTCCCTTGATCTTTAAGGCATCCTCTTGCATATGAGTACGATGTTTATGTTTACTTTTTGCTTCGAAAGAACTCAGGAAGGCAAAGCATACCGCCTGTATTCGCACGATGCATTCACACAACTTGAGCCTGAAACAATACCCGAAATCCAGCGCAGCTCTCTTCTCTCCACCACCCTTGCGCTCAAACGTATCGGCATCATAGACATACTGAATTTTGAATTCATCGATCCACCTGACCCCAACATGGTTCGCAATGCTCTCCGGCAATTGTACCTATTGGGGGCAATCGACGAGTTGGGAGAACTGACCCACCTGGGCAGGTGGATGAGTAATTTCCCCCTCTCCCCCTATCTCTCAAGATGCTTATGGGAGAGTAAGAAATATGGTTGCCTGCGGGAAATGCTCATCATAGTCGCGATGCTATCTTCCGAAGATGTTCTTATCACGCCTAGCAATGAGGAAAAACAAGCACAGGCTGCTGCTCGGCACCGTCGCTTCTGGGACGCGAGCGGCGATCACATAACTCTACTCCGAGTATACCGTGCATGGAAAAAAGTTGACTATGATCAACGATGGTGTCGAGAGAATTTTATGAGTGGGCGTGCATTAAATGCGGCAAGAAATGTGCGTAGTCAATTGGAAGCACTTCTGGATCGGTATCCGATTGAGGAAGAGAAGGAGAAAAAGGAACCAGCAGTGGGAGAGAAAGAAACAAGACGCAGTGAGGGGATGGAATATTCCGAAGTAGGTAAGGAGAGCGATGAGGATCAAAGTCGTAAGCGAGCCAAGCACGAAAGGCAAGACGCTAATACTCGAGAGAGCGACCTAAGGAGGCATGAGCGATCTTATGATCGAGGGCGAAAAAGTGAAAAAAGCTATGAACGAGAGCGGGGATCGGATAAGGTCGATGCTGTAGCTATTATAAAATCGCTTCTCTCCGCCTTTTTCCCGCATCTTTCAAAACGGCATCCCAATCTTCCCATTTTCTATAATTATGCACTCTCCTCCAACCTTTCCACATCCACGACCGACTCCTCATCTGCTCTCCTAGCATTAAATATTCACCCTCAATCGGCGCTGTCCTTGGATCTGGAGAAGGGGCGACTGAGCGATATCGAGTGGGTTGTGTACCATCAGGTAATGTACACCACGCGCGCGATAATGAAATTCGTGAGCCGGGTGCAGTTTGAATGGGTTGAAGAGGTCGGGGGTTTGGAGCGATGGAAAGGACTCAAGAACGCAGCCCTCTCCGGAGTCGAGCAGAAAGACAGGGAAGATAGAGAGAGGATTGCAAGAGTGATGCAGGCTGAGAAGGAGCGGAGGAAGATAGAAGAGGAGGAGAGGAGGGACCAGCGAGTGAAAGCGAAAGTTGAGGAGGAGAGACGAATGCAAACGGCGGCCGTGGAAGATGAACAGCGTCAAAAGCGAGAAAAGGCCATTGAGGCAGCAAGGCAGCGCGCTTTGAGCCGGCGGAAAGAAGTGGAGGCGGTGTCGAAGAGGAAGAGAAAGTGAGAAGCACTGCCTGTGGCTATGCATTCATGTAACTAATATTACTTTCAAATAAATAATTCTCGAGCGCTATTGACCATTTTGGATTTTAATACTATTATTACAAACATGTGCAAAGTCTAGAAAGAAATGATGAGTTTGTGAGTGGGTTGAGTTCAGCAATATTGTTCAAAGGTGGGAGGGTGCAGTCATTGTGGATGACGAGCGATAAAGCCATTAGAAAAGGATAAATTAAAAAAAAAGGGAATGGGAAAGAGAATTTTAATGAAAATATAATAAACAACAGTGGGTGGGGAGGGGGAGGAGAGGGGAGAGAGGAAAGGGGAAAGCAAAAGCATTAGAAACAAAAAATGTTATCAAGTGAAGAAAAATAAAAAAGTGACAAGGAGAAACAAATAAAGGCAATACTGGATAAAATAAATGAAATAGGGAAAATAAAAGCCAAATTGTATGTCTTGGATGTTAAGAGAGTAAAAAAAAAGGGGGGGAGGGGGGGTGGGGATGGGGATGGGGAGGGGAGAGTGGAGTGAATAGGGGGAGATAAAGTGAAATCAATTCAAAAAATAGAAAATATAGAAAATGGTTGAATTCAAAGCTTCAAAGAGCACCAATTTACACAAATCGTTATATGAACATGTAACTACACTACGTACTAGAAATCATCGAGCATATATATTCATCAATCCTGCATCGAGTCTCCAAACTGGAATCCTCCCTGCGGTACAGCGACGTCCCGTTCGAACGCAAACGCGCCAGTTGTAGCATTCACTTGGGGAGCTATTCCCGTTTCTTCTTCGTCGTCTTCTCCGAAATACTTGTCAATGATATGGTATGCTTTCTTGTAGATCTACGGAGAGGAAAGGCGGTGGGCAGAGTTTAATCCGATGCATCTTTGAGTGACGTTTAAAGGAGACTTACCTCGACGTTATCATGTATCTGCAAATTGTGGATTTTCTCCATTCCTCCACACTCTTCCACAAATAAAGCATAGCGGTTGATCCCATCGGGATCAGTCGATCTATCGGACTCCCCCACTTTTAGAATATTCTCAAGCCCATCCAGAGCCACCTGTATAATCCTATTATCCATGCTCGTCAAAATATCGCAGAGTGGTTTTATTGTGCCCTGGGAAACAAGGTAGCGGATTTGATCGGGCTTGTTGAGTCCCCCTGAAGTAGCATTGGATACGGCCCAGCATGCCTCCTTCTTCGTTTTGAAGTCTGCATGCTGCAAAAGCCCAATGAGCGGAGGAAAGATTCCGGATTCGATGACCGCTTGAATCTGCAATGTGTTGCCCGCAGTGATGTTCGAGATCGTCCAGCAAGCCTCTTTGCGGATTCCATCCTTTGGACTCATCAGCAAATGCAGCAATGCAGGCAAGGCCCCGCAGTTGATTACCACTTGGGTCTGGCTGTCATCGCCCGTCACAATATTTCCGACCGAACGCAATGCGGGAGTCTGAACTGCGGTTGACGGATGCATCAGAAGCTCCACCAATCGACGCGTTACTCCACTCTCGATCACCGCCTGTATCTTCTCGTTGGGGCCGTCGCTCAAATACGAGATTGCCCAACAAGCATCAATGAGCACCTCGTCATCATTAGAGTACAAGAGTTTAGCCAGCACCGGTAGGGCGGGCGATATGATAGCCCATTCCGGCTGAGGACTCTTGCCGCGGCAAAAGTTTGACAAGGTCCATGTAGCATTTCGAAGCATGGAAACCTTGGCAGGCTCACTCAGAATCTGTAAAAGCGAAGGCAGAGCTTTCTGGGAGAGAACAAAATCACGGTACTGCGCACTATCACCAGCTATATTTCCGAGGGCCCATACAGCCTTTGAGGAGGCATATAGTCAATCAAAGAGTAACATTAAAGCTAAGGATGCTATTAAAATATTTACCTGTTCGCGAACATCGGCAATTGGACTAGAAAGCAGCTCAACAAAAATGGGGACAGCTCCCGCTTCAATTACGTAGTGGGTCTGCTGGGACGAGCCGGAAGCGATGTTAGTCAAAGCCCACGCTGCTTCAAACTAAATTTTAATAATAATTTGCAGGCATTAGAGGGTAAAAAAACTATGCCATAATGCAAGGTCGCTGAATTACCTGAAGCATGGGATGAGAGCTCTTCAAAAACTCGACAAATCTTGGCACAACCCCGCACTCGATCACCTCTTCAATAGGCGGATTTTTCTCCTTTGACAATAGTTTTCTAAAGCGTGTTGTTGCCTCCAGCTGCTTCTCCACAGAATCACTCGTGACGCCAGTGACCATTTCTGGCAACTGCTCTACCAACTGCTGCATCATGCCACCGCCGCCCATCAAGTCATCATCGCTATCGCCGGTAGATTCGGTAGTCGCAACAAGAAGATTTCGACGTTTTGCAAGCGACTCCTCACGCTTTTGCTTCCGTATCTCAACCGAAGCCTGCTCCCGGCGGCGGCGTATCTCGTCAGGGGCGAAGAGGCCTCGGGTCTTGTAATCGCGAGCGCGCCTTGGCTCGGAAGCCTGTGTGTTATCCATGAGATAGAGCGAATAATCTAAAAGCGGTGAGGTGTGAAAATGGTGGACACAATGGTTGGATTATCAGGGTGGTTTCTATGTGAATCGCTAGAGTGGAAAAAAAAAGTGGGAATACAATTTACACGTCAGCCCTAGGTTATATTAGGTTATAGGCTATTAACTGATACCTGAAGGGTATCCTGCCCGAAAAGGGAACAGTTATAAAGAACTAGGCCTCTCCACCCCCCACACTTAGTGAGATTGATTGGACACGGTAACAATATTTGAAATGAGAGGGTGAAATGCGTACCTAGGCTCTTTTGTAAAATAGATTTCATTAAAATACGCTTTTCGACGCACGACAAGTTCTGCTGCCCAGACTTCTTACCCCCGGCATTTTGCCTCAACGAAGAAAGTGAATATGAATCTCTCGGTGGAGGAAAACCGGATTCTCTTTAATAAGTTTGGTGCTCACGCCCATATACACATCCCTCGAGCTTATCAGCCATCCTCTCTCTAAAACCTACTGTTATAAGAGGACAGAAAGCCATTTTATTTATCATATTAATCTCTGAGCCTCCTCCCCCTCGCACAAAACATCTCATCTCCTTACACAGTGCCCTCTCACATATCCATCACTTCGCCCAAGCTGTTGAGTTAAAGAGAGAATACCAACTCAAGATAGTGAATACCGTAAAAAGAAAGTTTGGAGGGTGAAAAATAAAACGAAGAAACCCTTGCGATGTAGTCTAAAGCATCTGGGATAGCTTTGATCTTAAGCATTTAGCCGCGTTGGCTGTATGGAAGAAAAAAAAAGGAAAAAACAGAATATAGGAAAATACAGAGTACGATGGGAATAGAGATTGCACGTATCTCAGTAGAAAAAATTGGAGATGCAGTAGCATGCATAAGGGTTAAGTTTGATGAAACGTTTTGGAAGAGGGAAAGAGGCAAATGGCATCTAACATAGCTTGGGATAATGTTGTATTTTAAGCATGCTATAGCAAATTACAATACGAGCTTTTAATATTCGCTGGCTACGTACGTAGCGCTCCCACAGGTGTGAAGAATCTTTCGTCGGCATAAAAGAGAATCAGAAAAAGTGTGAGATAGAGTATAGCATGAGGATTGGGTTGGAGGCGTATTGGAACGATCAGTCCAATTTCTCATCCTTCTCCTTGTTATCAATTCTTTCCTCCAGTTTAAACGCACTCACAATTGATTTCTGTGAGATTGAGAGCATAGTCGTTATATAAATGGGGCTGCCCAAAAAAGAAAATGCCGCATACACTTACCATTGTTCGATCCCATCCAAGCCGCTGCAGCGTGTCCCGTCCCAACTTCCTTCGTCCTTCATCGTCCACCACCCGCTCGGGTAGTCTCTTGATTTCTTTCCCCGACTGGAACATCACAAGAGTGGGGAGGTCGAATGAAGTGGGGTCTGTATTGATTTGCACACTCTCGGCAACGCCTGGATACTTTTCCACGTCTATCTTTCCAAACTTCACACTCTTTGTGTATTTCAGGGAAGTACGTGCAACTACGGGCTCAAAATTTCGGCATGCCGCATTCCATGTTGCATACATTAGCACGATCCATTTTACATTCTCCTCCTCTACAGTTTCGAGTTTTTTGGGGGTAGAAATGCCCGCAAAATCTTCTCCTGTCAATTCAACCACGTTGGTTGGGCCTCTATAAGGTGGCTGTGGGATAATGGCAAAGACAAGGATGTATGCTAGGGCGAGAGAAAGCAGGATCCACCATCGGCCGTACCAATAAAAGAGTGCAAGATTAATGACCTTAGCATATAGGAAAACGACACTGACGGCCTCCTCAGCACTAACGACACTTCGGAGTTTGAGAAGAAGCATCAAGGTAATGGGGATATAGATTTTGTATTCTCTCTCCTACATTGAAGGGCATTAGGGCAAGCATTCAACGAAACATGAAGGAATTAATAGAAACCACTTACAAAGCCTTCGGCCTCTGGGAGATAATGCTGTGAAAGAGGCGTATGCCGTAATAAAAACCATGCTGAGCTCAAGAGTAGATTGAGAATGTAATGCGGGTGGAGTAAGCGATACAGAATTTGGCTCAGAGGTTCCATGATTCTGTTTTATGCAAGAAAGAAAAAGGTAAAAAGGAGGGAAAACAATCTTAATTTGCAGTTAAAAGGAAAAAGGTGTGACGTTTTCTTACGTTCAAAACGCGTATATATGATTATAATATAATTTTTTTGTTCTCCATTCCATTGCATTGTCTTCCTACAGATTATTTGTCACGAGTATATAGATTAACATAATGTCCCAAAGCGAATCTTCGAACAAAAAACGGGCTGCTGAATCACCAGATACCACTGCAAAGAAACGCTCCAAAAATGCAACCTCTAATGGAAGCATACTTCCAAAAGAGACTATTCGCGACCCCTCACTTCCCAACAATAAATCTCTCCCCGACTCGCTCAATTTTCCACCACCAACACCGGAAACTATTAAAATCGCATCATGGAACGTGGCAAGCCTCAATGCTGCGCTTAAGAAAGGCTTTTGGAAGTATGTGGATGCGGAAGATCCCGATATCTTGTGCTTGCAAGAAACGAAGGTGAATATGCCAATGAGACAAGCTTTCTACGAGCGCTACCGACACCAATGGTGGGCGATAGAACAAAAGAAAGGATATTGTACGTATTTCTACAATTTTTTTAACGATTCAGGTGTAAGTTTAACCTTTTTTTCCCTCCCTCCCACTCGAAAATCAACTTGGGATTTAGCTGGAACAGCCGTGTTCTCCAAACATAAGCCGCTCTCCTCCACCATTGGTATTCCCAATATTGAATCAAGTAGAGGACGCGTCATCACACTCGAGTTCAACACACTCTATCTCGTCGCATGCTATGTCCCCAATGCCGGGGAGGGGCTTAAGAATTTGGAGGCAAGAAAGAAATGGGATAACCAGCTGCTTGCTTATGTGAGGGAACTCGAAGAGAAAAAGCCCGTGGTATGGTGTGGAGATCTCAATGTTGCCCATTCTCCCTTAGACATTGCAAGGCCGCAGCAGAATAGAAACAAGTAAATAGAATGAAATAGTGAAGTGTAGAGAGAAATGCTCATCCATGACCATTTGATCTCTCGTGATCGAATAGATCGGCGGGATTCTCCGACGAGGAGCGCGAGGGGTTTTGCCGCTTCCTTAGCGTGCCATTTGATCCTGCCGGTCCAATGCCCTCCAAAACGCTACCAGAAAAGGATGCGAGTCCCCCAATACCCGAGTCTCAACTCATGGTCGACACATATCGTCACCTCCACCCACAAGCTTCAGGCCATTACACCTATTTCTCCTACCGCTTCCGCTGTCGCGAAAAGGGGGTCGGCTGGAGGCTTGATTATTTTGTGGTGAGCAAATCCATCCTTGATAGGGTAGTTGCCAGTGAGATTCGGCACGACTGTTATGGAGCCAGTGATCACATTCCCATTATTTTGGTGCTAAAAGGGGATATCTAGATGTTGGATGAATGGGCTATTTTATATGGAGTAGTAGATGATTCTAAATCAGTCTAGTGTATTGCATTTAGTTAATGATGGGTTTTCAAAGTGGAAATTCGCTCAAGTATTAAGGATAAATAAACAAAAGAGCCCCTATTGCTCCCTCCAAGCGCTAGGTTTTCTCCTCAGCCGTTCCTCAAGTTGAGCCTATCGAAACAGCACAAAGATTCAATCCATTTGGTCTCAATCAGTATTCTTTGTGGGTACTCTTTTACCTCGTACAGGCTACTAGGGCCCACGGGAGAGCCCGCACTTTCCCACCATCCTCTTCTGTGCCAGGAGACAATCTGTTTTGCGAGCTTGTCCGTGCTGCCAATAGCGAAGTTCTGTGCAGTAGGGGGCTGCTGAACAACAATTCCGCCCTGACAGCGAGAGTTCCAAACGAGAGAGTTTGCGCCGGCCCAACCATGCCCTATAATATTGATTTGAAGATGGTTAAAGGCTGAAGAAGGAGGGCGGAGAGGAAAAACATTTTGGAGATAGAAATATGCTTCAGCTTTTGACTCATTTATCTCTCTCCTGAGTAGCGAATCAAAAGCTGAGAGTTTGGACACGAGAGGGTGGAAATGAGAGGAAATGAGAGGAAATAAGAGGGAGGATAGACTCGAGAGAGCACCCATATCACAGAGAAAAAAAATTACCGGTTCCGCTGTCCTTTCTGTCTTGAATCACAAGCTTTCCCTCTATATTAATTCCATCATAGAGTTGTCCCGTGGACCATCGCATGTGTGGACCGACGTCACCACTTCCGGTTGCTGTGCACTTCAGTAGAACGTTGGGGCCTTGCACTCGGCCCATGAAGGCATAGCTATGGAAGGAGTAATCTGCATGGCACCGATCAAGAAGATTAAGCTGCCCATCAAAATGGAATGCCGATTGCCCCGAAAAAAGGGGAGGGTTTGAGAAGGAGGGGTAAAAGTGGTGGCATTTGGATATCGTGTTGTGCTTTGTACCGGCGTTGAGGCTGAGGAAGTTGTGGAAATAGGTGCTGGTGTAGAGAAAATGAAAGCAGAAAAAATAAATGACACAACCATGAACGGAACCCTATATAAAGCCAGCCTACCTATTGACGTTGTGCATCCATGAATGCTCTACATGCTTAAACCGAGCTACATAATTAAAAAACATCTCGGGCGAGAACTTATAATCCCGGCCCCGGGGGATATCTTTGTAATCCGCCCTGGTCTTCCCCTTATTTGCTGGACACTCAAAAACGAGATCTTGGAGTCCGATATGCCTTAAGCGCCGGTTCTCATACTTCACAACAAACCCACCGCCATATTCTTTGGAGATGGCCATGGTTAGAGGAGCGTCCAGGTGCAAATACTTGCCCTCAATACGCCGCACCACTCGATACGCAACAAAGTCCATTGGTTTCCACTGCTGAACATGCGGCTTCTTTGTCGGTAGCCTGTCCATTCCAATCGCCCTTATCCACTCATGATTGCCCGTCGTTACAACGAGAATGTCGTCGCCCTCTTTGAAATTCTTAGGGTGTTCTACCGGGATGGATTGACTTCCAACGGGGACATAGTTTTTGGCGACACGGGTCCGTGTGCGGCGGAGAGGACGTTGCGACTGGCCCGAAATCTCGAATAGAAAATGATTTTTTGCCGGATCGACATTGGCGATCACTTGCGTTCTTGCTTCGGGATCGCCCCGCAAGACAATGCCACTTGTTCTGATATAAAGACTATCCGACACACGGTATCTCCCACCCATAAGCATTATTGCTCCGCGGTATCCATTCTCACCAAGGGGAAGCCGTGAGATAGAATCGATTGCGTCCTGTATACGGCGAGTGTCATCGCCATTATGAGCCGGATAAAGGCGTTTCACAACAGGTAGATTCGTGGGTATGCTCTGCTCACCATACTCGTAGCCGACGTAAGAAAAATCGGGGATACGATCTCCTTGCCTGGTGTAAGGCTCATAGATGAGTGTGCCATTAGGCGATGGATAGACAAGGCGACTTGTGTGAAGAGCTGGATTTGGCGGGTGGGCGGGCGGAGTGCCATCTAGTTCTTTATGCACTTGGAATGATGGAAATCGATGATTGCGATGTATGTCACTGTGCTTATATGAATTTAAGGATTGACTCCATATGCGGTGGAACGTGCTAAATAGCGCGTCCTGTACGCCTGTGAAGGCGTAGATCAGGACTACGACCACGAATAAGTATTTCGCCGCTGTTGAGTAGGACACCAACGTGAAGGATTTTGGATGGGTAAAAGAAGAAAGGAATAAGGAAGGAAAGATGTGGGGGAGAGGAAGGAAGGATGAAGTAATATAATCAATTCACGATTACAGAGATGTATTAAAAGAAAAATTATGAATAGGTCGAAATTGCTCAAAGAGCAAGTTTATACCGATCGAGTGACTGCTCATCCAGAGTTTCCCACTTTCTCCGCATCTTTTTCCCTGTTCTCTATATATAATTTTTTTTTCCTGTTCACTTCTCAAACTCACCTTCACCATTGTATATTCAGTATCATCTCTTCTATCTTTGATCTCTCTTGCATTGCTGATATTATATCATTCCTTATCACCAGTTCTTTAACCACCAGTTCGCTCCATTAATCCTTCCTTATACTTGCCCTGCATCGAAAATTACACTAACCCCACCTTCGCTTTTTTTCCGCTAGCGCGATTCTCATTCAATGAACGTTCCTTGGCTGAAAAGTATGGATGCCGGATGGCATTTCAGGCTATGATTGAACATGCTTCTTTGTTCTTTTATGATCGATGGGTGGCGTGCCTAACCTTTTATACTTGCAGAGAACAAAGAGGGAGGGCCCTCTACCCCTCCCGCCAATCCGCCATTCCCCAATCAACCCGCTTCTAAACCTCGCAATGGCGTTCTTCTCATCCGAGTGATCGAGGGTCGCGAGCTTTCCGTTCCCCCAAGTGTTCAGGTACCACAGCCTCCACCCGCCGCGCAGCAGCAAGCCATGATGCAGCAGGTGGGAGGTGGGGGAGGCAAGCGGGAGAGCTGGATTAGAAAGCAGTGTTGGTGGCTGCCATACTGCGTTGTCGAATTTGACAAGGCAAGTGATTAGCAATTGCGTAATCTGGGTGCTGCCGGTACTCATGCTTGCCGATGGTTTGTGTTGTGAATTAGAACGAAATTTTGATCAACCCGCTGGGCGGCGATATGCTTAATCCTATGTGGCAGTACCGAGCCAACTTGTATGTGCAGTGCATTTTTCATTTCTATAGAGTTCATTAAATGATGCACAAAACCTCATCTATATTGCATTTGACCAACTTAGTGATGTATCACGTGAATCCGACGTTTCTATATCTGTGTACCTCCGCTCCCCCCCCGGCTCCCCCATCGGCGCCGACATCTTCATGGGGGCTGTCAAGCTCCACCCCTTGTTCGCTCAACAGAAGCTGCAGGACGAGTGGTACCCGCTACATGGCGGCACGGGCCACATCCGGGTGCAGCTCTGCTACAGGCAGGATCCTACGGGCGAGCCGCTGACCATCGAGAGCTTTGATCTCCTGAAGGTGATCGGAAAGGGTAGCTTTGGCAAGGTAATGGCCTATGGCAAACCAGCCCACCAGGGAAGTACGCTGAAGCCGCCCCCTCTTCTCTCCTCCCCATTATCCAGGTGATGCAAGTGCGAAAGCGTGACACAAACCGCATCTATGCCATGAAAATCATTCGCAAGGCCCACATCGTCTCTCGCTCCGAGGTGACGCACACCCTTGCTGAACGCACCGTCCTCGCGCAAATCAACAACCCGTTCATCGTCCCCCTCAAATTCTCGTTCCAAAGCCCGGAGAAACTATACCTTGTCCTCGCCTTCATCAACGGGGGCGAACTCTTTCACCACTTGCAAGCAGAGGGCCGGTTTTCGGAAGAGCGGGCCAGATTCTACGCGGCGGAGCTGCTGTGCGCTCTGGAGTGCTTGCACGTGTATAACGTCATTTACCGGTAGGCCTGACCCCCCCCCCCATTTCCGCTGGCCTTGCCATCGTTGTTGCCGGCAAGGCGACCTTTATTTGTGCTCACGGCTTCTCGCCTGTATTTTTTCCCCCTTGGTTGGATGCATAGGGACTTGAAACCGGAGAACATCCTCATCGACTATAATGGGCACATTGCTCTCTGCGATTTTGGCCTGTGCAAGTTGAACATGGTTGAGAACGCCACCACCAACACCTTTTGTGGCACGCCAGAGTATCTTGCCCCCGAGCTCCTGCTTGGCCAGGGCTACACCAAGGTGGTCGATTGGTGGACCCTGGGCATCCTGCTCTACGAGATGCTGACGGGCCTACCGCCCTTCTACGACGAGAACACCAACGAGATGTATCGGAAAATCCTGCACGATGAGCTGGTGTTTCCGGACGAGGTGAACATGGAGGCGCGGGGCCTGCTCCAGGGGCTGTTGACCCGCGACCCCACGCAGCGGCTGGGCACCAACGGGGCCCACGACATCAAGCGGCACCCGTTCTTTGCCAGCATCGACTGGCGCAAGCTGATGGAGAAGAAGGTCCAGCCGCCGTTCAAGCCCTCCGTCCAGAACCCCATGGACACGTCCAACTTCGACGACGAGTTCACCAACGAGCCCGCGTTCGATTCCGTGGCCGACGATAGCCATCTGAGCGAAACGGTGCAGGCCCAATTCCAGGGCTTCACCTACAACCCTTCGGACGGCATGGGCGGCTCCTTGAGCGGCGTCAGCGTGGGGGGCGGCGCGGGAAGCGTGCTAGGGTCGGGGCGGCAGGTGGAGAGGTACATGTGACGGGGGACGCTGATAAAGGATAAGCCGACAACACGGACACTCTGAGGCCAATAACAATCTCTTTCACGGATTTTTTTTATTATATTATTCGAAGGATTTTTATTTTTTTTTTCCTAATAAAAACTCTACCTCCACCAGGAAATGAGATCATATTATGCACCCTTAAGAAAGAGAGGAAGGCGAGAAAAAAAAAAGCAAGAAGAAGGGGAGGGAGGGGGAGCCAATGCCGGGGACTATGCAGAGTGGAAAAGCTAAACTAATCTTACAAGCTTCCGCTGGAATTTGCGAGAGAAGGGATGGAAAAACACACCTCACCAGCAATGCGAAAATGCGAGAGGTACCCAGGCGCCCCGGGTGAGGTCAGGTGTGATGGAATTAAAGGCCGAAGAAAATAAGAATCGTGGGGGAATTTGCGGATAGCGAAAAGGGCAGCCATTTTAATTTCGCGAACTTTTTTCATAGCTTCTTAGCAAGGAAACAGGCTCTGTATTCTACCCTTTCCCCTCTCCACCCCCCAAAAACCCTTCTGATTCCCTCCCCCTCCCCCACAGCAAACCGAGGAACCAAGATAATGGAAGCAGGCACTGCACGGCATCGCGCTCCTCGCACCCTCAGCGCCCAATTCCCCTTATTCCCCACCCTCTCGCAGTTTCGCCGCCCGGAAGCAAGCCGAAGACATTCAACTCCATTCCATCCCCCAAAAGACGCAGACCCCCTCCCCACCCCATTAGCCGACAATAGAGCCACCGGCGTCGCCGCTCCCATAGGACTCTGCTGTAGCCGAAGCTCCAGTAGGAGTAGCGCGGACAGCAGTAGAAGCGGGGGCGGGCCCTGCCGCGGCTATCCTTGCGCATGTCTATCCCCCAACAGCTACGTCTCCTTTCCGAATCCAGATTCCTTCGATCCCCTCAAGCTCATAAGCAAGAATGGAGAGGAGAAGAAGATGGAGGATGGTGAGATGGAGATGGAAGGATATGAGGGCATGGTTGTCAATGGAGTCAAGCTCTCGTGCTGATCTGATCAATCCGGACTCTCTATGATCTTGGATACATGCGACTCTATTTATAGTGTATATCTATAGCATACCCTTAGCGTGTTCTCCCCTGTGTATACATTCATATCTATGTAGAAATAACAAAGTTTTTATCAAGTTTCGCAACTCTCTGCTCAAGAAAGCTGCCCATTCCCTCTCGTTTCAAATCCCATCTAAACTACCTCGCCAACCCTGCGAAGAAAAAGCGGTCTACGTCAAGAGATTCCCTTTAATACTAATAAACGAGATGAGGAAACGTAAGAGAGGAGATTTCGAGAATAAGAAAAGAAGAATGCGAAGAGAAAGACAAAAAAAAAAAAAAAAAAAGAAAGAAAAAACATTAGGAGGATAAAGGCGAAAAGAAAAAAAAAATCAACATCTTAAAAACCAACTAAGGAAGAAAAAAAAAACAACATCAGAAAAAGAAAAAAGAAAAAGCAAATAAAATAAACAAATCTATTATTATTTTCCATGCGATTTTTCATATTATTTGAAGAGATATTCTTCGACCCCGGTCGTAGAGGAGGGAGAGCGGGCGAAGGCGAAGTTAGGGAGGGCACGAAGCAGATCATGAAAAGGCAGAGAGAGGAGTCGAGGTGAGAGGAGAGGAGAGAAGAGGAGAGGGGGGAGGAGGAAATGAGGAGAGAGGAAGTTGAGGAAGCCACGCGGCTCCCATATAGAATAGAAATTAAGACGGAGTCCGTTTAGTTTCGCTGTGGTCCTCCAGGCCCATTCCCAATCAACACCTCGCTTCCTATTCGAGAGTCGACTTCCGGGGTTGAGGCGGGGAGGTTCAGCTGCTGTTCCCCCATCGACTCCACCAATAAGGGCGCTGTGGTGACTTCCTCCTTCCTCTCCACCTCTCCCCTGTCGACTCCTTCTCTCTCCAGCCCACCCTTCTCTACACTCTTTCTCTCCACCTCCTCCTCCCCCTTCGCCGCGAGCCCGCTCTCCTTCGGCTTTGCATCCGCATCTTTGTCGCCCCCCTCCTTCTCCCCCTCGTATGGCTTCCTTCCCAGCCCGATATACACGTTAGAGTAGGACCGATATGTCTCAAACTCCTGGCAAATCTCGTTCAGCCATTTGCGACACTCATCCTCGGACACATCCAGCGAACGCTCCAGCCATTCCCGCTGTGCCATAATAAAAGCGACATAGTTGTCGCGAAGGAGCTCGCCAACGCGGCCACCCCATTCCCCGAGTGGGATGGAGAGATAGGATCTGGATGCTTCTGTGAAACCCTTTGCTTTTAGCGCCGTGTCGAGACGCCGGCAAATGAGGGGATCACAGCCTCGCGCTAGCAATGCATGCCGGTCTTTTGTTTGGTTGGGAGGAGGTGAAAGAAACAGGACATGAGCTAGTGGCCATGCAAAAGAGAAAAAAAAACACTACTCACATCGCCCGTTCATGCTTTCCCCTTGTGCCGAACAACGAAAGATTTGCATGTCCATCTAAATTGCAAACAAAAGGATGCATTTAGTGCCTAGCTATTCACCCTCCCTCCTCCCCACCCATAGTGATTGGGCAGCTACCTCGACTAACTGAACCCAGCCCCCCGGCTTGGTGACGCGGTATAGCTCGCCAACCACCTGTGGCCAGTGCTCGATCTTGTAGGAGAATAACATATTTCTCTAAAGTAACCCCCCCCCACCAGGTGCATACGATAAATGACTCTTCCAAAAATTTAAACAATGATGCATGCTTACGTGATGCACAAAATCAAACGAGGAGTCCTCGAATGGTAGCCCGTCCAAGATATTCGCGATGGAGAAGGTGCAGTTTGGCGGGATGGCCGCGTCTTCACGCAAGAGGTCGCAGATGTCAACTCCAACGAATTCAGAGTTCGAGTAATCGGCGGCCATTTCCTGTAATCAAACAAGGAGTGCATAGCGTTAGACCTTGGGGGGACGCGAATGCCTGCATAACAATGGCAGCTCTCTTACCATCAACCATGTCCCAGGCCCACAGCTATTGTCCACGAGGAGCGATGGGCAAAAAGCAAGTAATTATAATCCATTAACAATCCATGATGGACAGATGAGTGGATTCCAATGGTTCACCCACCCTATGTCAAGAACACAGGCACCCTTGGTCAGCGTCTCTTGGACCGGAGCGATTGTGTTTCTTAAAAGGAATCAGAAATGGACATTGTCAATTCATCCATGAACATGGGCAGCGTGCTAGCAAAAAGGCAAAGCAAATCGCAAAGGCATTACCCATCGAACGCCCAGCGCAAAATATAGTGCTCCATCGTGAGACGATCCAGCTCCTCCATGTCGTTCGGCAAAAAATCTACGGCCATTCATCCACAATCAAATCTTCAATCCCAACTCTAACTCTAATCGAAAAAAAACACCTACATGGTATCCCCTGGACATCGGCATAACGCCTCCCCTCCAACCACTTGAAATTGCTGCGCATGGTCGAGGTGTACCGCGACCCGGTCGATGCAAATGCCGTGCTCTGTGTTAGGGAGTGTCTTGACAGCTTGTGGTGTTCTGCACTCAGGGTCTGGCGATTATGGTGGGGGGGTGCAGAGGCAATCTCGTTGACATTGGGATGGGACGGCCGCCGCGAGGGGGTGCGGATGGTGATGCGAGAGGCGCGCTTCGATTTCACATTACCCATTTCCAATTAATGATTATGACATGAACAGGAGTTTTTTTTTATTATTATAGTTATACAGTTGGGAGGAGAGAACAAGAACGGAAAAAACCCTCGGATGGCAGTGAGGAGAGGGAAAAAGAGGGTTGACGTCAGACGGTGAATCCAGCAATAATCGGTGTCCTCGGGCCGTTCCAGTGAAAACGATGGCCCAACCGCAGGATTGACAGAAAGAATTCCAAAAACATGCTCAATGTGGGAGGATGCCACCTCCTAGTGACAGCCGTGCTCGGCGGTTTTGGCCGCTGTCTGGCCGCCCTCCTCCCTTCCGCCCTGCCTCCCCGCGCCCCCCCTCCTCCCCCATTACTTAATCCCCTCCCCGGCCCCCATTCGCCCTGTCCTTCCGCCCGCATTTAAGGTCTAAGGCCGGCCGATGCCGTTCCCACGGTCTTGGCATCGAGCTAAAGCACGGGAGAAAAAGAGTCAGGTCTCTTGCAAGCGAAGTCTCCGCCATTAGCGCTCCACGGGCCCTCCGCCACAGGCGAGAGGAACGGGCGGCCTAAACAGGGTCGCGCAGCTTCTCTGTATGCCATCCTCCTCCCCTCCCCCCCCTGCTGATATGCGGCTGTCCCCTTGCCTGCAGGAGAGTACAGGGAATGCATTCCCCTGGCGCTTGCGGCTCGCTGCAGCCGCCCTACTGTCGCGGACGGCGATGGCTGTTCGACAGGGTTGCACGGAGGAAGGGGATAGGCGCAAAGCACATATCCAAGGCACCGCTTGGATTTGCGGCCCAAATCGAGCAAGCGGGAGGGAGGGCGGACTCGAAAATGGGCCGGAAGGGGCCAAATGGAAGGAGCCGAGTATATGCAAGACAAATCGGCGATCAATTTCTGGAGCGGCAAGCGCACCAAGAGAAACCTCGCGTTTCCTCAAGAAGTTTCGGCCTGCATATCAAAACCCGGGCCCATCGCGGGCCCCGTCCGTCGAAGCTATGCAGCGAGCCATTGCATCCCCTAGGCATCCGCATCGATTTGTCGCGCCTCGTCGCCGCCGCCGCTCCCACCCAGCACGTTTGCGGGGCGCGAGCAATGTCGACGAATGCCGATGACTAAGAAGCTTCATTGCCAAGCCCCCCATTCACCAGTGAAACTTGAGGCGACGGTGCACGCCTGGCTCGATTACTTCAGCCGCCAGGCAACAGGGACAGAGGCACAAACCGCGTGAACCTTGCCGGGCAGGACGAATGGGCGAGGGCCCAGCCGGACAAGGTTAACTGCTTGGTTGCCGGCCGAATTGCTTGTGCAAGGCGGCTGCAAAGTCTGCTTAAGATTCGGCTAATGGCAGGCTCGTGGGGGCGTTGGGACTCAGCGTGGGGGAACGGCCCAATGAAGAGCGCCACGGAGGGGCAGGAGCCAATTCGCGGTGGGGAGGGTTTGGGCAAGCTTTATTTTGGGCCAAGGAGGAGGGATGTGGCTTGACTAGGGCCCAGGTTTATTTCTCTTCTCTAGAGTACATAGAAAACAGTGGACATGTACACGAGATGTCCTCCTATCACCGTGCCCCGTATTGCGTGCAAAGCAAACGAATCGATCCAACCGGCGCTCTTCAGCGCCATTAATACGCTTGGCATTTTTCCAAATGCCTCCCACATTTCAGTGCGAGCATACCAATCCATGAACCAGGGTAAGGGCCAGAAAACTATGCTCATAGTCTACGCCCATCCCCCAATGCTTGCCACTGGCGAATGCCGCCAGTGGGATGGGATAACAAACGATTTGAAAATGTGCTCCAAAATGATGGCCACGCCCTGAAAAAGAAAGTAGCAGAGAACAAGGAAAGGGGTATGCGCCTCTGGTCGCGCTAGCGAAATGTACTCATGATGAAGGCCGCTTAGGGTAAACACGGCGAGAACAGGGAGAATGGTCTCTAGAGATTTTGCCACCCTGGGCTTTGGAAAGCACTGGGTGACGCGAGTGCGCATCCAATACCGAACCAGATTCCATCCGAGTCCCAGATATCCCATTCGAAAACACTGATGCCATCGAGTCCCCCAAAACTCCCCGAGACTTGTAGCTATCCAAGGCATGCGAAATAGAATCGGAAATTGCTCCGTATCTATTCTCGCCCCATTAAACAAGATGCATGCTAGAACTTCGATGATCTCTGATTCAATCATCGTTGAGACAGACAAGAAGAACAGAAATTTAAATTGGAAAAGGGCGAGGGGTAAGAGCCGGCGGCAACAAGAGACTCATAGTCAGCGTAGGTTAGGCCATCGAAATCAAATCGAAGAGCATCTATAAGGTGACAATGACACAGCAGTCGCAGAGCAAGGGTGTGATAAGATCTTTCGTGTGAGCTGGCTTTGGCCTTTTGCTCGGCGCTCTGGTTGTGGCCATGCAGCTCTTGATTGTTTGGAGCTGTTTCTCGCTTGAACTTTCGAAAGAATGCTGGATTCTTATGAGCACGGTAGAGTGCAAGCAATTCGCTCTTTATATCTTGCCACGAATACACGACTGGCCGTTTCAGTAGAAGTGGCAAGATGAAATACAAATCAAGGAAGCGGTAGAGTCGGATTATGCCATTGGAATGAAGCTGAATCTGTATCGCTGCAAATCGGACGGTTGGAACATGGAAAACACATTAGCGAATGCAATGGGGTAAGTATCGGTTTTCTCTCAGCATACCAAGATCGTTAGAGCGAATCGACAAAGGCAATGCAAATTGCAGGAGAATGAGCCCGAGGCCGACCAGCTGCTTAAGCCGAGAGGATATCAAGTGGAGTGGGAGAAGAAGCAGCGTGAAGAGGGCGGCCACCACCACCCCATAGCTCACTACCAGCACCAGGAAGTGGGTCTCTCGGGGCGAGGCTTTGAAGACTAGCTGGGTTTCTTCCGGAGAGATGGTAGATATCGACGGATAGACCATTGATTAGCTGGGGCACTAGGCAGCGAGAAGAGCGTTCTAGACGCGTGGGTAGCCGCGCGTCTCGATCCCATCTAAATCGGATAGCGTATATGAGGTATGCACTATTGCGACACTGCATATATCAAAGCAGCTTCCAAATAAGAAAAAAAGACGTTTAGGCCACTATTAATATATCATAGAAAGGGGCTGAAATCTTGTTTAACAAACTAGTATTTTGAGATGAACAATCAGCAGTCAATGTTCCAGCTTGCAAGCTTAAGGCCCTGAAAACTCCCAGCTCAGCTATTGCTAGTTCGATGCATATAAGTGTTTAACCTATTAAAGAACACGCCGAACCATGGACCCTGAAAAGATGTATGTCTTCTGGGTTACTGGCCTACGAGAAACCAGGACAAAATACCAGCTCAAGTCGAAGAAACGCATAACGCCCCAGCATGATCTAGGGAAGAGTTTTTATGTAAGCAGACAGGTTTTGGCCTACACAGTTGCCTTAGTCGGACTAAATGCACACAGAAGTGACCTACAAGTAGAATCGTTGTTACGAATCAATTATAATACTGGGTCCACGATCTTTTTTCGGAGTGGATGTAGCATTGTAGTTCTTTGAGGTCGTGGCTTTGAATGAGGGTGGGCTATTCCTAAGAAATTGCTATAATCAAACAATTTAGCGGCCATGAGTAGTTATGCCCAAAGGCTTTTAGAAATTGACATTACTCTTTTTTATCCAGGATCCAGAGGTGAATGAAAAAATATAGCTTCTAGAATGGTTCTTCTACTCTAACAGGAGATTTTCACTGCTCAAAAATGGAAAACATTTAACAAGGATGAATTATTTGGCTGGTTAGATATGCAGTTTTTATACATTTCTAGACTGTATAGAAAACAATGGATGTGCACAGAAGATACCCTCCTATCACTGTCCATCGTATTGATTGTAAAGTGAACGAATCAATCCAACCGGCGCTCTTCAGCGCAGTTAACACACTCGGCATCATTCCAAATGCCTCCCACAATTCAGTGCGAGCATACCAATCTATGAACCAGGGTAGGGATCCGAAAATGATGCCCATTGTCCACACCCATCCCCCAATGCTTGCCACCGGTGAACGCCGCCAGTGGGATGGAATAATAAACGATTTGAAAATGTGCTCCAAAATAATGGCCACGCCCTGAAAAAGAAAGAAGTAGAAAACAAGGAAAGGGGTATGCACCTCTGGTCGCGCTAGCGAAATGTACTCATGATGAAGGCCGCTTAGGGTAAACACAGCGAGAACAGGGAGGATGGTCTCTAGGGATTTTGCCACCCTAGACTTTGGGAACCGCTGGGTGACATGAGTGCGCATCCAATGCCGAACTGGATTCCATCCGAGTCCCAGATATCCCATTCGAAAACACTGATGCCATCGAGCCCCCCAAAACTCCCCAAGACTCGTGGCCAGCCATGGCGCACGAAATAGAATCGGAAATTGTTTCGTATCTATCTTTCCCCCATTAAATAGTATACATGCTAGGATTTCAATGATATCGGATTCAACCATCATCCCGGCAGAAAAGAAAAGCAGATATTTGAATTGAAAAAGTACGAGGGAGTAGGAGCCGGAGGCGACAAGAGACGCATAGTCAGCGTAGGTTAGGCCGTCGAAGTTGAATCGAAGGGAATCTATAATGAGACAATGAAAGAGCAGCCGCGGAACAAGGGCAAGCCAAGATCTCTCGCATGGGTTGGTCGTAGCTTTGGTCTCCTGCTCGGTATTCTGGTGGTGGCCGTGCTGTTCTTGATTATTCTCACTTGGCGCCGTTTCACGCTTGAGCCTCCGAAGGAAGGCCGGATTTTTATGCGCACGGTAGGGTGCAAGCAATTCGTTCTTTATGTCCTCCCACGGATACACAACCGGTCGCTTCAGTCGGAATGGCGAGATGAAATACAGATCAAGAAAGCGGTAGAGCAGCACGATTCCGTTGGAATTAAGCTGGGTGTGGATCGCTACAATTCGAATGGTTGGAACATGAAAAGCAGATTAGCTGACGAAATGGGGCAAGCATTGTTTTTCCCTCAGCTTACAAAGATTGCTGGAGCGAATCGATAAAGGCAATGCAAATTGCAGGAGAATGAGCCCGAGGCCGACCAGCTGCTTAAGCCGAGAGGATATCAAGTGGAGTGGGAGAAGAAGCAGCGTGAAGAGGGCGGCCACCACCACCCCATAGCTCACTACCAGCACCAGGAAGTGGGTCTCTCGGGGCGAGGCTTTGAAGACTAGCTGGGTTTCTTCCGGAGAGATGGTAGATATCGACGGATAGACCATTAAATAGCTGGGGCACTAGGCAGCGAGAAGAGCGTTCTAAACGCGCGGGAAGATAAGCTCTAAGGTCACGGTCCTATATAGGGTGGATATTGCATATGTCTCGTGACGGAGGTATGAATTATGGCGACTCAGCAAAAATCAAAACAACTTGCGAAAAAAAAAATAACGTTTGATCAGTTATTAATATATCTTGGGAATGGATTTGAAGGCCTAGGATTTGGTAACATAGTCAGTTGAGAGCTCCCCTACTCGCATATCCTACCTAAAACATCACACGGTACCCCCTGCATAAAAAATAGCCTAAATGACATCAATCCGGTCACAATGCTAGTCACAGATCCAGGTGGTGGCTTGTAGTCCCCTAGTTAGATGGCAGGAGGATCCCGGTTACCAGGAAAATACCAAGGTAGTTACATGTATATTGGAACACAGGCGCATTAGCATGAATACCTAGGATAAGATGGATTCATTCAGGGATGACTTTATCGAACTGGTTTATCACACAATCTTGGTACACGACACGTGGGAGGGTGGATGTCAGCATCGAGACTGGGGGTTAAGAGGGGACCAAGGATAGGCGTGTTGGATGGTCGATTAAGTGGAACGTTTAAACAGAAAATCACCCCTCAATGTGTTCTATCACATTTTGTTCTTGTAAGAGTATATTTCCATTTGAAAACCACCTCGGCGATTTTAAATAAATCTTGGAGGCTTTTAAAAATCGGGAACAACTTCTCTCCATGTTCATAAGCCGACCCCGGGTGAATTGCCAAGTTCTATGTTTTTTATTCTACAATTAGGTTTCTATGCATCAAGGGCACCCAAGTCCTCGGTGTCTTCATATTCTGGCGAGCATGTAAACACGTTGAAGTGGTGGTTGAGGTTCGAATGTGTATGAATGCGATAGAGGGTGCCCAAGGCCCCGGTGGGTGATTTTTTGGCATAAAAGACCCGACCGATACGAGAATGGACGAGCGCCATAGCACACCTACAAACACGTCAATTTAGTCTACCAAATGCCAGGGGGGTTTCAATAAAGACTTGGCCAGACAAACTCACATCACGCATGGCTCGTGGGTTAAGAAGAGATCGAATCCAGTGCATAAATAGGCTTCTTTGGGGGTATCGCCCTCGAGCTCTTCCGAATCCAAAGATTTCCGTTTATGAGGCACGGCTTTACTCTCTCTTTCGAGTTTCGCAGCTTGGTCGATACAATTGAGGGTAGCATGGTGAAGCGGGTGATGCGTGGACTGGCGAGTATCGCAAGTGCGGGAAAGAATGGTTTGGGATGCAGGGTCAACTAGCATGGCTGCTATAGGGTGCTACACGAAAAGTCCCCAGGTCGGATGGATAGATATTATACGGTTTGAAGCAGAGACTACTTACTTCTCCCCTCGATCTTGCTTCGTTTGCCAATTCGATGACGGCCCGAAGATGACTTTGTATTCTCTCAGTTTCAATGGAGTCAAACTTGACGTGTCTAAAGAAGAGGCAAACAAATAATCAACAGTCGCCCTGCTAATGCACATATGATCGGTCTAATACCTCTGAAGATTCTCTCGATATACGAGCGGCCATAGTGTTTTCCATGCCTCGAATTGCTGTCTTGTGAGAGGCCCATATTTGGATACAGCTTGCACTTGTGGTTCAAACACATCCTTCAGTCCGTTTTCGGCCGCAAGCTGGAGGATTTTGTCGCGAGATATGGAATCGGCACGGCAGAGCAATATGGTGAGGGTAAATTCTATTGAGAAATGGGAGATGGATGAGGGATGGGCGGGAAAAAAATAACAGGGACATAGCCCTACCGTCATCATTAAGTTTGGTTTTTTGAATTTTTTTCAAGTGCTCTAGACCCGCTTGTGAAGGAAGATGTTTCTGTATGAATCTTGATAAAACAAAAAGGTTTATGCAATGACTAGCTCTATTCCATCATGTCCATGAGCTTACTTGATAGCATCACTAGTCCTTTTGGGTTCAATTTCAGAAACATAAACATTGACTAAACACAAAGAATGCACTTCAGTCTTTAGATTCTAGTACAGGCTAAAGCTCTTCATTTCTTACTAGTTTCAAGTTCTCTTAGTTCTTCATCGGAGAGAATTCTCTCAATAGTCTGCATTTCCCTCGGTTACGATATGGTAGAATTAAAAAAATAATAAATTAGAAGAGTGACTGCTAGAATTCTTGAACCAAAATCTAGTCCTTTGAGTTGACTTTTTTTTTCGCAGCATTGTACTCCAAACCGATCTGCACTCAAAGAGGGGATGTTACCAGCATCATCGACTATATATTTTCCAAGAGGTAATGGTTGTGATGAATTACATCTATCAAAAGAGTTTATGGATCGTTTTTTGAATCCAACGATGGTATCATTGATTCACGATCTACTTTAGATCTATTTGTTAGACTACAAGCAGATCATAATGCGATTACGAAGCAAGGTGTGCTGTTTGGGGTAAAAGAATCAAACACACTTCATGTTCGGGTAAGCAGACTAAGCTTCTCCTAATCACTTTCACCCTTAACTCATAATGTCTCTCACAGGGCTTCGTCCCGTACACATTGCACCAAGAATTAGTAGGATTACTTGGTAGCCTGTTAAATCGCGAGGGAATGACCGTAATCGGCTGGTTTTGTGTACCCTATTGGCATTTCTTCTATGTCTAGTGTGCGCATTGCATGGCTCATGTTGGATTTTCTTCACTGATTTGTTAGGCTCCCTGTCAGGATCTGCTCTCTCAGTTTAGTCCTGAGTACATTGCATCCTGTTATTTTGATACGATGCTTTCGGCGATGCTCAAGGTCATCACTGGAAGCTATCTGCGGATGCATGCAGGTAGTTGCCGAATGAACCGTGATTCTCGGAAATTGTGATCTGAACCTGTTGATCTATTTTCACTCTTAGATTATGACGTAAAAGAGTTGACCAGCCTTTTGCCCAAAGAGGCTGCCAATCTCCTTCGTGACTTGGCTGGAGTTGTGTTAAGTCGTAGTGATGATAGCCTTCGCACTACTGTGCAAGGATTCTTTCCCAATATCACCGCAACTGATCTCCAGGACAAGCTGAACCAACTTAGCCGGGATGGATCGCTAGATGTGGTGGAGGAGAAAGTGCTTGGTGGACTGATGGAGGTATTGCTGGGGGCGGAACCTACTTCTACCGGTGCAGCCAATACCACCGATGTGCATACTGATGAGGACGCGGACGTTATAACCCCGCTACAGCACGGTCCACCGGAGAGCTCCTCACCATATCATGATCATAATGGGTGGTTAAGCACTGAGGCAATGAAGCTTGCGGAGGCCAATATCGCGCGACAAGCAAATGGGCAAAAAGTAGGTATCTCTGGAGATGCTACCTGTTGATCTATACTCATGCATTTTTTTTTTGCACTAATTAGCCCACCACGTCGCTCTATCCCGCCAAAATAAACATTCTTTCGGGCCCTGCTTCGGAATACATAGCCCAGTCGGTTCATGGCGAGTCGGTTATGCGCTACTCCACTGAGTTCGACGAGCGTGACTTCCCCAGTGATCTCATCGCGATTCAACACGACGACCCCGCCCTCCGACAAGAGCGCATCCAATCCCGCCGAAAAGCAATAGAAGAGCACATCAACCACATCATCACAGAAACAATACCGGGCTATACGGAAGCATGTCGGGAGCATCAAACATTGTCTGCATGTCTTGAAGTGATTATGTCTCTCTCACCTGAGGAGTGGGTTGAGAAATTGAGCGAAAATAGTGCCGGAGATGGGGAGCGAACAATAGAGGAAAATGTTGCTGCGGAGATGGATGGGGAAATGGAAAGGGAGCAGATTGGAAACTATGCAATAAACAAGGATAGAGATATTGAGATGGCTCAGGCCGGTCCGTTGGCATCCTCTACGCAGACACCCACTTCACCCACTGTATCATCCCCACCACCAGCTTCGCATTCACACCCGCATCCACCCTCTGCACCCCCTCTCCCTCCCATGCCACCGCAAACAGGGCCGTCCTCCGTCTCCACATCTCCCCCTGCGTCCGTACCCGTGTCGACAAGTACTCTCTCCTCTGGGAAAGAAGTCACCTCATGATCCGAAATAGCGCCCAACCATTCATATCCGAAAATTGTTAATACTTTTTTTCTTTGCTTTCCCTCCAGTCTTCTCCCTTTCTTCTCCTCCTCCCCCTACGGGTCCGATATATCTGTTTATTTCATTGTTCTTTTATGCCTCCCCCTCCACCTCCACCCCATTTTAGCTATAATTGCCTGCTATCTTTTATCCTAATTTTGTTCCAGCTAGGGTGACGTAATCAATATTAAAATCATTGTATTCGGTCGCTTGCCCATCTTTAATGCGTTTCTGATCATTGCCGTATTATGGAGGCTACAAGCGAGGATCGCAAACGCCGGTTTTCGGACGATCGCCAGCAGGCGATCGTACCTCCACCTTTGAAAAAGCGGTTCACATTGAGCTCGGCGCCGTCCACATTACCGGCTAGAGCCACCACCAATGGAGAGGTGTCCAAGCATGAAGATAATCAACTAGAGCAAGCTTTGGTTTGTGTTCAAAGCAGCGTCGCGATCAGGATCACACACTCACGCGTATGTTTATTTTTACTCTAGAAATGGTTAGAATCAGCGCAGAAGGAAGATGTTTTGCAGCGGATGTATGCCGCCAGGCATGAGGCCGTTCTATACGAGAAACAGTTGGAGGACACAGAGAGGGCACAGGAAGAAGCTGAGGGTGGGATCGGGGCAGTGCACATATACTGGGATCAAGTAATGCTCTTTTTTCTCTTTATTTGCGTTGATCGTGACTCTAACTTTTCCAACCCTCTTCCTCTCCAATCTCGTAGCTACTAGATGATCTTCAAATGCTCGTGAGACGGGTTGCTAGCGATTCTCGCATCCTATCACTTCTCCCAACGGACACAAAAATTACACCTGTGGGTGACGGTGTTGTGGCTCTGCTCGCTGGAATGCAAGTCGAGGATGCAAGTGTGTTGGAGGCTGTTCTCAAGAAAAAGGGCGAGAACACGAAACAATTAGCAAGCTGTCTACTGAACCTAATTGGGGAATGGATGGAGCAGCGAGAGAAGTGTTTGGAGGAGTTGAAGGAAGAGAGAAGTATGCACCTTTAAAACTTGAATGCCCCTCCCCACCTCTGTTATACAATTTTTGATCTCTATTTTACTCTACTTAGTCTCCCCAACAAAAGATGGCAAATTGTACCAGAAGCTGAAGGAGGAATATGACCACCTCAACACGCTGTATACTCGACACAAGGATGCACTGGACAATCTGAAAGCCAGGTGTGATGAGTTGGCTCCCGAGGTAATTATAGCTAGCATCTATCGATTTATTTTCACTTCTCAATGCCTATACCTATGGATTTCGTATAGATCGATAAGCTGGACGATCAGCTCAAAAATACCAAGGACCATGTTGTTCAAATTCTCGACGCGCTCACTGACGCGGATACGGAACTTTGTCGTGCCGAGAAACGCGTCGATCGTGCTCAGTTTGCAGCACTTAAAGCGCCAGTGGACCCCACCACTCCTGCGTCTTCAGCTTTAACTCCCGGTGCGACCACAGCAACGACCAACGCAATACAGAAGGAGGAGCCCGCCGATGATCCGATGAAGGTGGAGGAACCCTCTCCACTTCCCCCCGACAATCCTCCCTCTTTTGCCTCTGATCGCCTGCAAACTCTCGACGCTCTTCTCTCTGAGCGCGTCGGCTTAAAACAGGAGTTGGACCGTTTGAGGATGCAGCTTGTTGCCACCCCTGAAGAACGCATTCGTGAGAGTGGCGTTTTTCGCAGCCTACAGGGTATGTATGACCGGATCCGATCTCGCGCAGAAGAGCTTAAAGAGAGAGTGTTGCGTGTGTTGAGGGAATGCGGAGAGATACAGAGGGAACGGCGGGAGTATTTAGGGGAAATGGAGTCGAAGAAAGGAGAAAGGGAGGAGGTGTTAGGAAACGAGTTAGCCAAGCTGGAGGCAACCGTTGCCGAGGTCAGGGAGGAGAGAAACGGGATACGATACCGGGTGGACGAGTGGAATACACGGGAAGAGGGAAAGCGGAACGATGTGGGGCGACTAAAAAAGATTATCAAGGAGCAAGAGGTAAATCGAGTCCTGTGCAGTAAGCATGTATAGGGTGGGAAGCTAATATGTTTGGTCATATTTTCCCTCGCGGCCTTCAGGAACGAATCAACTCGTTCGAGTTCCAAGTAAATCGGCTGAAAACAAAACTTGCCGCCGAGGCCGGAGACCGCCGTCTCTTTGAGTATTATTTAAGAGCAAAAGATCGAATAGATGTGTTTGAAGAGAGAAAAAAGTATGTACACAGACTCTTTTTATAGGGATGGAGTCGCCCAATCTCACGTTTTTCTCCCTTCCCCCCCTCCCCTCCCCTCCCCTCACTTTTCTCTCAATTAGACAAGCGGAGTCGCGCTTTTCCGATTTAGACGCTGACATGAAAGACATGGCGCACGATGACCCAACCGAAGCCGAGGTTATCGCGACCGAGACAGCTGCTTTCCAACTCAGCCACAAAATAGAGCAATTCGAAGCCAAGCTACGCGAATACGAGGATATGTACGGGGTTCGCAGCGAGCAGGCGAGCGAGGGCGTGGACGGGCTTTTGAAGGCGGTACTGAAGGAGCGCGAGGAAAAGTTGAAGGAGCTAGAGGAGAGGGTCGAGGCGCAGAAGGTGATGGAGGGGCAGCTGGTGGGCGAGATCGAGAACATCGAGCGAGCATTCTCAGCGCTCGAGGAGGAGGCTAGGCAACAGCAGAAAGAACTGGACGAACGGGACTCTCAGCAGGGCGCGCTGTTGACTGAAAAGGTCCGCTGCGAGCGAAAGTTCAACCTGTTGAACCGGCAACGAGACACGCTTGCGAACCTGAAGATGGCCTTTGACCGCCAGAACATGAAGCAGTTGGAGGTGATTGGCCGTTTGCAGGAACGGGAGAAGAACTTGGCGGCACAGTTGGAGGCTGCGCGTAAGGAAATCGCGGCCGGGGTGATGGCCCTGGAGATTGGGGCGGCCCGGTTGGACACGGGCGGAGAGAACGAGGAGCTGCAGCGCCAGCTCACGAGCAACGAGGCCAGGCTGGCCGAACTCTTTTCCCTTCTTGGCGAGAAGACGCACCAGCTGGAGGCGGAGGGGCATGCGAGGCGACGTGCGGAAGAGGAGGCGGCGGTGCTTAAACTCAAAGTCGAGCGACTGCCGCTGGTTCTGGGCTCGGACGACGAGCTCGAGAAGCAGTGCCGCGAGTACCTGGAGTTGCTCCAATGCCCGGTGTGCAAGTCGGAGTTCAAGAGCCACCTGCTCTCGAGGTGCCTGCACACGTTCTGTCGGGGCTGTCTCGATGGCGCCTTGAGAAAAGGGGGGAGAGAGGCGTCCGGCCGGTGTCCAAAGTGCGATGCCGAGTTCTTGGAAAGGGATATAAAGCAATTTTATCTGTGAGGCTTGTTAAAGGGATATGTTTCCTCTGTACAGTTTTTTTTTTCTCTTTTCTCTTTTGTTTGTTTCTTTATATTCGGTTATACCGCATATCCTCGTGTAGTAGCATCCATAATAACTCATGTCTTCTTTCTCACGAAGTCCCCCCCCCCCCCCGCGTGTTCAAACCCAAAGCTATGGGAAGGCCCTTCTCCCGCCATGTATCCTGGCGAATAGATTGCCCGTGTCTCAGTGCTGGGGGATCGGCATATTAAATGAAACCAGAATTCTTTCCCTCTTTTATTTTTTTCCTTTACTATATCCCCACTCTCTCTCTTTTAATCGCGCCTACTTCTGGCCAACTCTTGTCCATACGCTGCCCCATGGCCTCGTCCTCGAGGGCTTGACATAAGATGACACTGCTCCCAACCCCCCCCATCTCGATACCCTCGTCTGCTTCCTCGTCAACCACCTCTATTTCTGGAAAGAAAAGAGCCTCTCCTCCAAAGACCCAGGCCAACCCTCGACCCCGCGGGAGCTTTCCGTCCCCTCAACACAAGCCTTCTCCCCTTCCGCCGCGAGTCAGGTCCTGCTCTCTCATCCAACCGGTTCAGCCGCCGAGACCTCGAGTCAACCTCTCGTCGGCCAGCCCCAATATTCCTAGAAAAACCACACATAGAAGGGGAAATAGCGTAGGGAATTTCCCAATCGATCTGTCCCATGTCAAACCAAAGGTCTGCTCATTCCGTCAAAAAGCAGAGGAGGTGACGGAGAGAGAAGCAAGGGAGAGGCGCAACACAATATCAGTTCCATTTTCGCAGAAATTAGACTGGCGATTTGTGCGCGCCAGAGTGGATACTCAGCGATTTCCATCGAATGCTTCACCCACCTGCGAAGCACCCCAGTCCACGACGGCCTCCTCCTCAGCGAGCGCCAAGCAGGAAGGGCGGGCAAGAAGAACCTCAACCCAACTCGCCGACTACTCGCACATTAAGCCGAAAGTGGATACACGATGGCATGGAGATTGCCCCCTTTCATCTTTTATGCCATCCGCCAAGAGAACGGAAGGGAGACGAGTGAGGCCGCAGAGCATGCTGGTAACCGGGAGCGCCAGCTCTGGTACCAACGCGAAGTCTCCCAATCCACATGTGAGGGCGCGCGTCAATTCTGTCAGTAACGTGGAGCATCCATCCCATCAGGCCACAAAACGCGTGGGAAATAGACTGCGGGTGAATTCTACTAGTGTTGAGCCGGAGACTCTAAGAAAATAAATCCCGCATTTTTTTGTATTAATCCGTCCAAACTCTCGTTATGAACATGAATAATAATAAAGCTTTATCAGCACAGAGTTTCCCTGGCCAAGCCACCCGTCTCTTTAGCTTCTGCGGTGTTCTCTGCTACCTCCAAAAAAGAACAAACTCTCACTTTCCAGGAAAATAAAAAATGGCAACCCGCTGGGGAGGAGCACCCAAGTGTCCTCGATGTCATCAGGCAGTATATCTGGCAGAGCAAGCCATTGGACCACAAGGTGTCTGGCATAAGAAATGTCTAACCTGCAAGGTATTCCCACGCGTTTTCACCGCTCTTCCTTCTTTTGTCATGTCCATAGCGCGTTAATAACACCCCCATTGGATGGTTGATGTTGCTATTCACTATCTAGGAGTGCGGAAGAAAATTAGACTCTACAATATTGACTGAACATCAAGGAGAGGTGTGTGATGTGGAGTTGCTATTTCCCCAAATTCGCTAATTTCTCTCCCGCTTCTCTATCCCTAGGCCTACTGCAATGCCTGCTATAAGCGCAATTGGGGCCCAAAGGGTTTTGGCTTCAACAATGGCGCGGCATTCCTTTCCACCACCTACGTAAAGGCCTCTCCTGACGATTCTTCTCCCGCCAGAGAGAGTGCCGGATCCGATGCCCAGTTTTCTTCAGCAACCCCTACTCCCACATCATCGGTAGCCGAATCTCCCGTTACTTCTCCTGTGCGGCAGACGAGCTTATCCTCTCCCGTCAAGACGTCCTTTTTCTCGCGGCAGCCCGTTGCAGCAAGGAAATTGAATTTTGGATCCACAGGTGACATTTGCCCGTCCTGCGGGAAGGCAGTCTACGCCGCCGAATCGGTAATGTGTTTTAATATCTCTCACCGCTTCTCTCTTCGATTTGCGTGCTAACCCCCAAGCTCAATCCTAACGAATAGGTCCTGGGGGCAGGCGGCATTAAATATCATAAGCTCTGTCTCAAATGCTCCTCGTGTGGGCGAGTTGTTGATGCGACCACCATGGTGGATCGAGAAAACAAGACCATTTTCTGCAGAAGATGCTACAGTCGAGAGTATGGCCCCAAGGGGTACGGGTATGGAGGGGGAGCAGGATTTTTGTCTCCAGACGGAAGAGTATAATGTTTAGATAGAGTAGGTGGGTTTTTGGTTATTATTTTTGTTTAATGTTGTATACTGAAGTTGCTCTCTTTAAGTTTTTTTCTTTCCTCTTTAAAGTGTGTGTAATATTCTTTTCAGTGTATAGATTATCTCCTTTTTTCTTTAAGTAGGGTTAATACTGAGAATGAGTATGCCGTGGAGTGAAAGAGATTTAGAATTTCTAAGTTTTAACAATTCGAAAATGTTAAAAGATTAGTAGTACAGATATACAATGAGGGTGCCAGTACCATTTGACGGCCTACTCTGATACATGAGTGTGTTTACTCGGCGCGTCCGTGTTGGGCTGTGGACGCTGTTGTTGGGTATGCTGTTGGATCTCTAGCCGTCTACGCATTGACTCTCTGCGCGCCTCCTTCATCGAAGCGTTGACATAAATTCCCAAGAGAATGGCCATGGTGAAAGCGGCGATGGGGGCCGTGAGGGTCCGGGGATTGAACTGGGCCATCTCGGAAAAAGTGGGAACTGCAATAAAGCTGTAGGTCGAGATAGAGGGATGAAATGTGGCTTCGAATTGCTCTTTGCCTCGTATCCCGTCCCAAATTGGTTATGATATAAGGGTTCAAGTTTTCAAATGGGGAAAACGGCATTTGTGACGGTAGGATCAACGGGCTTCGATGACTTAGTCGCTAGCGTCTGCTCGCTCCCCGTTTTGAATGCTTTGACATCTCTAGGATTTGAACGCGTCATTGTGCAGTATGGCAGTAGCAAAATTGCATTCCGCGAAGTACACCATTCTAGTATAAAACTAGAAGGGTTCGATTACAAGCCATCAGTGAGAGAGGAAATGGGCTCTGCGGACCTGGTCATTAGCCATGCCGGTAGATACTCTAAAAGATGCGCATTTTCAGATGTAATTCTTTGAGGGTACGACTTTGTCTTATAGGTTCCGGAAGCATCCTCGAGGCCCTCCGCCTTTCCAAGCCTTTAATTGTCGTGATAAACTCCCGGTTGATGGATAATCATCAGGCTGAGTTGGCGCACGAAATGGAACGCGCGGGATATCTTGTCGCTACAGAGTGCGGGTATGTTTATCAGTGTTTCGAGGAGATTTACCCTTCTAACCAAAGCTGAGGATTTTTTTGTACAGCACGTTAGCAGAGACGATCCTATCACATAGACATACCTCACTGACCCCCTTTCCCCCCCCTGAGCCGAGCCGATTTGCCACTCTCCTCGACCAAGTCATGGATGCATGAGGCTTCACATATGTAGATGGGTACACTCATTTCTTTGTGTGTAGAATTAAATAGAGATAATATCATTTTATTCTTATTTCTCAAAAAAGCAAAACCTCCTTTATTTCTCCTCCTCCTTCTCCTCCTTCTGCACCTTCTCCTTGCGTGCCCGCTTGAGGGTGATGAAGGCACTGCGTTCCTTCTCCTCGGCGGTGATGGCACGAGCCTCAGGACCAGCAGGTGACTGTTCAATGGGGAGGACGGCACCCTTAAGCTGGGTAGCGTTGGCGAGCTCAGCGGCCTTTATAGAATAAACATGGAGTAAGCAAAGAGGAAAAAAAAAGAGCACAGAGAAGGAAAAGGGCAGGAAAGACTATTTACCTCGCTGTCACCCTTCTTGGGCTTGCCAGCCTTGCGAGGGAACACAATCAGCTTGCTCTTGTAGGCCTTAAGGCGCTCAACATTGAGCTGGAGGGATTCGAGAGAGCGGTTGCGGCGGCGGTGGTCAACGGCAATGCCGATGGAGCGGGCCTCCTTGCGGCGGATGCCAGCGGCCTAAAGCACGATGGGCGCATTAGATCATGATAGGGAGAGGATGCATCTAAGCGGGTACAAAATGAATGTTAACCTACCTTGAGCTCCTCAAGGGTGAATCCACGGCCGGCACGGAGCTTCGTGTTGTAGCGCACAGTGGGGCAACGGACAGCGGGGCGGAGCAGACCGTCAACAGGGCGGGGAGCGATGCGCGCGGCCTTGTTGATGCGGGCAATGCGTCTTCTCTTCTTGCGGCCGGGCTGGTCGAACCAGGTCTTCACGCGGAGCTGCCAGTCCTTGTGAAAGTGACCGTTGGGGAGAACGTTGTTGTGCTTCACCATCGCGATTCAAGTAATACTAGAATGAAAGATCACATCAGTTGTCATTGCACATGGATTCTCAACATTCTTCCCCCCTCCCCCTTCTCTCCTCCTCCACAATAGCAAGAAGAAGGACCAAGGATCACTGTTCTCTCGTTCTGCACTTGCAGTGGATGGATAGATGGATGGATGGCTATGCTTACCTCGTTCAAAAGACTTTGGGGGGCCCTAACGATGTATGAAGAAAGAGAGGGAGCTCGATGAAAAGTAGTAGCACGTTTTCTTTTGTTACTCGAGACCGGCTCCTCCATTGAGCAACGTCATCACCATTTTTTCCCGCTTGAAATGGCGAGTTGTATTTGGGATCCACCTAGGTCACAGATTGCTGACATCATCTCGCAATAATGCCTCAACCCCCCCTTCATTATAAGAGCTTCTTGCATTCCAGCTTCGACTTGATTTCCTTTTCAAAACAACCCACCTAGGAAAGATGTTTTGACTCCCAGCGCACTGTTTACATTCCTCACGTCGCTATCATTACTATCTTCTCATATTTGGCCTCATTGGCGATCTTAATCCTTGATCTGTGTTATTAATTCCATCATCCCCACTCTTTCAATTCCTTATTTGGGAACCATTGCCGGCCTTTCCTGATAGAAGGGAAAGGTATCTCATAATTAGCTCTTTTACATTACGAAAATGAGGCTGTTCGACTTCGACGACGACGATCCCTCGCTGCGGAATCGAGCGGGCTCCATTGGGTCGTTGGGGGATCTGGACGATCACGAGGGTGACCATGCGGAGGTTGCCAACCTCGCTCAGCATCTGCCGCAAAAGCTCCAGTTCCAGGACCAGACCCAATCGGCCCCCGGGAGCCGTGCCTCCTCGCCCTTGCTACACCCAGAGGATCAGCCTCAGCCCGCGCAACACACCGTGGACGATGTCGAGGTGACCGTCCAGATCGACCAGGAGTATGTATCCTCCCAGGTCACCGAGCGACCCCGGGGCAAGGTAGGCCCACGCGACTTCGAGCCGCTCAAAGTGCTTGGTAAGGGTGCGTATGGAAAGGTGGTGCTAGTACGGCATCGAGCCACTGGACAGCTCTATGCCATGAAAATGTTGAAGAAGGCGTCCATCGTGCTGCACTCCAAAAACGCCGAGCATACCAAGACGGAACGCACCATTCTCGAGGAGGTTTGCCACCCCTTTATAGTGAAGCTCTACTATGCATTCCAGACCGATCGTCGGCTCTACTTAATTCTGGAGTACGCGAGCGGGGGGGAGTTGTTTACGCACATGGCGAATGAGCGAATGTTTTCGGAGGAGGTGGCCGCCTTCTATATTGCGGAGCTGGTGCTTGCGCTCGAGCATCTGCATTCGCTTGGCATCATCTACAGGGACCTGAAGCCCGAGAACTGCTTGCTGGACCGCGAAGGCCACGTGATGCTGACCGATTTCGGGCTCTCCAAGGTGGCGATGGGAGATGACGGCAAGGCACGCACCGTGTGTGGCACGATCGAATACATGGTAAGTGGCCCTCGGGCTTGTTGAGTCGTGGCTTCTCCGAGTTGCTCAACCCTCTCTGGGTTCCCTCCCCCTCCTATGTTTAGGCTCCTGAGGTATTGATGGAGGTCGACTACGACGCGACCGTCGACTGGTGGAGCCTTGGTATTCTGCTCTACGACATGTTGACCGGGTCACCGCCATTTACCGGCGGCAACCGCAAGAAGACCATGGACTCGATTCTAAAGAAGAAATTGCCCTCGCCGTTCTTCCTGTCGCCCGACGCAAAGGACCTGCTCACCCGGGTATGTACTGCTGTTGCTTTATACACACGCTGGCTCGACGGAGAAATTAATGCAGTTTTGGTTTGGGCATCATAGCTGCTCCGCAAGAATCCGAACATCCGCCTGGGGAGCGGGGCCAAGGGCATTGCCAACATCAAGTCGCACCGGTTCTTCCGCCGCATCGACTGGAAGCGCCTTGCCAAGCGGGAGCTCACGCCTCCCATCCTTCCGTTAGTCACTGACCCCGAGCTTGCCGAGAACTTTGACCAGCGCTTCACGAGCATGCCGCTGGCCTCCCCGCCCCCCTCGCCCAAGCTCAACACGACCAACGGCAAGGACGAGTGGTTGCTGGAGAGTTTCTGTGGGGGATCCTTGGTGGAGGAGCCGGAGATGAAGCCGCCAATAGAGGCGAGCGGCGGCATGGACATGCCGGGGCCGCAGGGAGTGGACGGAGTCGACGGGGCCTCGTACTTTAAAGGATTTAGCTATGTGGCCTCGGACGCTTGGCTTGCGACCGAGCATTGATTCTTGGTTCGCCCTGCATCTTCCTGTGGGGGACGCAACCCTTTCTGCGCGCCGAATTCCACGTGTCTCTTTCCTCACTTTTTTCTCATGTTTACTATGGATTTCAATATTCGTTTATGCTGCAAATATACAAGCATCTGTTTAGAAGGATAGAAAGAGATAGATAGATAGATAAAGAGACTCGAAAGGAAAGAAAGCCGTCTACGTTTTTTTTTTCTCAGTTGCACTGGATTCTCTTGCGTCACCCCTTCCAATCCGCGGCGGTCACGGAAGAGGGGATGGAGGCGGGGAGGCCGGATTAGATGCGACGATTCAGCTAGATAAGGGAGTCATTAAGTTATATTAAATTAACGTGTACATTAACGCAGAAGAGAAGAATGGGGGAAGGGTGAGGTAAAGGGGAGGAAATAGAAACACGTAACAAGTTGGGAGGAGGGATCGCTTTTTAGCCACTGCTCATCTAAGAGAGCGTGGCGGGGGGGGGGGGGGGAGGAGTGTGTGGAAGCAGGCGGGAGCCTATATGTACTGCTTCTCTACGAGCTGCAGGTAGTTGCTGGGGGCAATCCCGACGGTGCCGTCCGACTTGCGAGCACTCCACCACTTGCCCTGGATGCTCGAGATCTCCAGCACTTCTCCCTTTGCAAAACTGATCTCGTTGGGGTCGTCCGGGTTGGCCGAGTAGGAGTAGATGGCCTTGGCCCTGTGCTGATACTCCGCGTTGGGCGTGAGTAACACGGTATCGGTGGGGTTGCCCCCGGTTGCCACGGTATGCATGGACATGGGAGGGGAATGGAGGGCGGTGGCGCTCCCTCCCAGCGTGCTCCTGCCCAAGCTGTTGGCGACGAAGGGCGAAGCAGGCGGGGAGATGACGGTCTGGGAGGCGTGGGAGAGATGGGATGTGCGAGGGCGCGAATGGCGAGCCGGGTGAGACATGGGGACGGCATTGACGCGGTGCGCAATGTAGGATTCATCCTCGCTGCCAAACACCAGAATCCACAGGAACTAATGGAGGAAGAGAATCCGAGTGAGCAGGATGGGCAGAGAGGCGAAGAGGAGGGGAAGACTGCGTTACCTGGACGAGGAGAAGCACGACGTTGCCGGCGAGCATGACGCTCCATGCCGCGGACGAGGAGTGCATTGCGGCCGAAGACACGGAGAGCATTGCCACGCTGTACACTAAAAATCCCATGACCTGGCGCGGCCATGTTAGCCCACAGAGAAGAAATGCCCAAGGTAAGCAATGCCAATACTCACTGCAAATCGGTAGGCCTGCAATTCGCCGGTTATGATTCCGAAGATGATACCTGCTATTAGGAAGAGTTCGAAAAAGACCAGCCACCAATTAAGCCCATTTCCGATAGCGCATGTGGCCCCGAACAGGAGCAGGAAGCCGAGGGCGCTGGCACAAATGGTGATTAGGAGGAAGGGATTGCCGATGACTCGGCTGAAGTCGAAGTTCATTATCTGTATTTGTGTATATCACTCTCTCTCTATGTAGATAGATGAAGGCGGGAGGGGCGCTAAGCGCAAGAGCGGGGGCGTGATGCGGAGGTGCTGGCAGGGGGAGCGGTGATGGTGAGCGGGAGCTAAGAGCGCTTGTTTCCGCGGCCGCCTCTTCTTCAGGGGAACGTTGACAGCTGAGAGGAGGAGTGGCCGAATCTTAAAGTGGAGTGGTTGGAGACCCGGTCCAAGCCCGAGAGTTCAGTCACATCCCCCCTTCCGAATACACACCCACTCATTAACAATATAAGGAACAGCGAAGACTTCATTGCGTCGAAGCCTGACCAATGGGGCGCGCGGGCCCTCGCGCGCCATTGGCCGGCTGGATCCATCCAGGTCTAACCTATCCAGTCCTATGGGCTGCGGGCGGTCATACCACTTGGAATCGCTAATGCGTTCATCCTTGTGGAGCGATTAAGCCGCTCGGTCCAAGACCTCGTCCGCGCTTTTTGGCAGTATGGGTTCCAAGTTTGCGTCCGGCTTTCATGTCACCTCGTGCTGCATCTGTGTTCGGGATGTTTGAGATCGTGCAACGCGCGGGTGCTTGGCCCAGCCCCAGCCAGAGACCGCAGGGGTCGCTCGGACTCGGCGGCGCCGCAGCCGACATTGGCATTGGCATCCGCATTGCCATTCGGCCCCCATCGGCATGCCGCTCCGGCTGGCCCGCTTGCGGTTCGGAGGGCCTGGCGAGAAATCCAACTGCGCTGGCCGATTTGAAGCGCCGACCAGCCTATTGCAAATCGGCGAGTGGATCAATTTCACGACACCACTCAGCTCCTGAGAAAAATAGAGTTGGGCTTCATCGCGCTTTTTTTGAAAGTCCCTCGCCTTCTCTTTTTTGGCTGTTGAGCGTCGTGGCTGACTTTTGGCATCCCCGTGGCATCCCCCCCCTAGGCCCCGCTGCCATCCCCAACATTTCCTCCAGCTGCCCTGCCCATTTCCCCGGCTCTGCTGGATCCACGCCGCGTACGAGCTTTTTGCATCGCCATTCCCGCTGTCTGATCTGCGTCTGTAGAAGCTCGGATCCATCTCCTTCCCTATCCCGCCCACGCCATACCTGCTCCTCGCCGGCATTCATGACGTACCAGTTCGGCGCAGACCTCAACTTCGACTTCGCGGCCTCGGGAAATTTGAACCCCCCGTCCTCGCACCAGGATATGGTCTCGCACTGGCCCGCCAACATGCACGAACTGCCTCCTCAATCCCAATCCCAATCCCAATCCCAATCCCAATCCGATCCACCGCTGCTGCCCTGCACCTCGCCGCATCCCCACCAGGATCAATCGCAGGTCATGCCAACACCCTCTGACAGCGGCGGCTACTTCGTCAACATGAACTCGGATTACATCTTCATGACGCCGCTGGCAATCAACTCTGGAAACCTGAATATAGATGAGGGATTCGAGGACGACGATGTAAGTACCCGCCCGCTGTGGCTCTGTTGCCTTCGGCTCTGCTCTCTTGCCTACTCCCCGAAAAGGGGCCCTTTTCCTCACTAATGATCATGGATACTAATGCCTGTCCCTCCCCTCCCCCTCTAGCTATTGCTCACGCCGCTGATATCCCCCGCCGCCACCCCCTCCCATCCATTTGCCCTGGCAGCCAGCCAGGACGCCGCCTCCAACGAGCTCTTCTCCCCACTCACCTCGCCGGCGCTTCCTCCGCAACAGCCTCCCTCAGCCACCGACTCTTCCTCGATCGCAACCGGAATGCGTCCCCGTAAATCAGCTCCAAGGCGCACAACCGAGCCCTATTCCCGCTCGCTGCAGAAAAAGGCCGCACGAAAACAGCAGCAGCAACTAGACTCGGCGGCAATGATGCCCCCGCCACTCCCCGTCTCGGCGACGGCGGTCTCGAGTGAACCGCACATGAGCCCCGCGACCCCGGCGTCACTGATGAATCTTCCCCCCTCCACCTCCCTCCCCTCCCCTGCTTTCATCCCCCCGTCCTCGACGTCCATACAGCCTATCCCGCCTACCGCGGCCAGCAACAGCAGCAGCACCTGCACCAGCACCAGCAACAACAATAACAACAAGACCCGCCCTGCTCTCCCAGCAAAGGCCAACTCTTCTCCCGCATTATGGCGAACGTCTCCCGCCTCTGTGCCATCCTCACCCGGGGTCAAACCCCTCATCAGCCCCAGCCTGAAGCCTCTTCTCCCCGTGGTGATGTCACAAGATGCCGCGGCACGTTTGGCGGCTAAGAGCAACTATCAGAACATCCTGGAAGGAGAGAGCCAGTAAGATTTCGGCCTATCCTTTGTTTGACTTGTTCTTTTGGACACTCTGATTCACGAGGTATTCCTTTCGCTGCTGTTCTTAGGAAACTTGGGCTGACTTTCTCCCCCGAGCTTCACTCGGGCATCGAGCACCGCCGCACGACCCACAAAGCCGCCGAGCAAAAGAGGCGCGATCTCCTTAAGCAGTGCTTCGAGGATCTGCGCAACGTGCTCCCTGAGGTCGAGGACAAGGGAGCGAGCAAGATCACCCTGCTGAAGAAGTCGTATGACTACATCAGCGAGTTGAAGCAGTACCACGAGAACCAGAACGATCGGATTGCCACGCTGAAGCGACAATTGAGGGACTTGAGGCTTAAGCTAGGGCTGCCAGAAGAAGATGACCCCGAGAGTGACGCTGGTGAGGACGAGAAGACAGAGGCTGCACGGGAACAAAGCGCCTCGGAGGGGCTCGAGGAGAGAGCTCAGAGCGAGGAAAGGAGCGCAGCGGATGAGGTCTTGGGATAGGTTTCTTATGCACACATAATCTCGTTTTTTATACGCTATTTTCTACCCCCCCCCCTCCTCCCCACTATGCTATATCATTGTAATTTATCTCTATTTATTTTTTCCTCCTCCCCTGACGCTATTTTAATATATCCTCTTTTTTATTTATTTTCAATTAATAAATGAAGCTAATTATTAGACCATACGAAAATGGGTAACGGAATCCACCAACCCTTCCTATGCTGGTTTGGCACGCTGAACCTCCCCCCCCCCCTTCGTCTTCATTTCTAGTCGTAGACAAATCACTCACGAACCCGTTTGCTTTAACACGCGTGAGACAGTATTACACTCACGATTTGCACTCTAAACCAGAATAGTGCAGTCACCTTTTCATTGTGCATAGGGAGAGAGTGAACGAGGAGTGGGTATCCTCTACAAACCCTAATATACCCCTGTGACGGCATGTTTAATGCTCAGCCTGGCGACCATTGGCAAGCTCGCAAGTTTTGGGGAAAAGAACTGCCTTACTTGTAATCTGAACGAGAGAGCCATGCTGGTTCACCTATTCAATTGTATATATAACATAAATGAAAAGGCTTGTGATTAGCCATGAACCATGCTCCATTGAGCACGATCCCAACCGGACTTGTACATGCAGTAACCAGGGAGGGATGAATGGGATGCCAGGATTCATATCTGTTCGCTGAAGTAAGGTAAAAATAAAGGGGGGATAGATTTAGATTAGAATGAATAAAGGGGGGGAATTCCATTTATGGCAATCACTCCCAGCTCTTCCTAATTGACTTGAACCAAGAGATATGCCGCTGGTTTGGTTTTGGCCGCTCTAGGAGCCCCTTTTACCAGGACTTGGGCAGACAAACGCGCTCAAGTGGATGCCCTACGACAAGTAGTTTCTCCCTGAAATCTACGATATCCTATGGTTTCAGGCTCGTCTAATCCAAAGCGTCTTCACTCAGGCTTCCAAGTAAGGTAGGGTAATAAGCTAAGGTCCAACTTGAGCCTAGAATCTCGAAGGCGATATAAGCTTTTACTCTGTTCAATACTAGGACTCAGACCACCCAGGTTGATATGAAAGGCGAGCCGGCTTTTGTCTCGACCATTCTCTCCATCATAGTACTCTGTGCAAACAGAAGCTGCGGCAATAGGCGGAAAAGCCTGTTTGGTTCATTCGTATATGTATATGGACATAGTGTAGAAGGATCTTGGCAATTCTTGTTTTAAAAGTGTTTTGAATGCATGATCAAAGTGCCCAGCTTGCTCGCTTTGCTTTCGCAATTTCCCTCGAGCTCAGCGAGCCACGGATGAATGTTATTTCCAGCTTTTCTTACACAATAAAAAAAAATCTCACAAACCACAACCAATTTATCGAGATCAGTTGCAAGCACTTTAATGAACTTCTCCGGATCCTTGCACAGTCTTAATTTATCGACCGAAGTTCCGGCCACTCTGGTGTTTCTTTTCGACCAAGAGGCCAGCTCCTATTTATAGAGCCCTCTGAAACTAAAAATAATTTCAAGGATTTGTGCAAGCGCAGTAGCCTATCTTCGCGAGTTGAGAGCCGCGAAACTGAAGGCGGCTCCTGAGCATCTGTCTCACTCTCTATGGCAGAACCAGCTTCGTGCACAAGGCCGACAAGAAATCCTGCCGCAACTTATTAAGAAGCCGCTGCGGATCTCTTCATAGGTTCTCCCTAGGGGATACCAAGGGGGATCCCGCAGCCATTCTGAGGAAATTGAGTTTGATTTCAAAGCCATTTTGGCTGCCAGGGGCGGTGGTCAAAAGACACGGTATCAGAGAACCAGCTTATGCGATATTCCACAGTTTCAACTGTTCCTTTTAGTGAGAATGGAATGCGGGTCCACAGCGGGCAGCGGGTCAAGCTCCCTAACACCGGTCAGGGAGACTTGCTCTTGCCTCGCTGCTTACGGCAAGATGAGGAAAGAAAAACAAGCTCTCTTAAGTTATCTGCGCCTTTGGTAAGGCCAGATACTTTTTCTGTAGTATGTCATGGTTGCTCAGAGGGACTGCTTCCTCGCGTTTGCATCAAAGATTTGGATGATCCAAGGGAGCACCAATGGGCGCTCGATTTGACTAATCCATTGTTTGGCTCATTTTCTCTCTCATTAAATTGGGGATGGGGAATTGCGAAGAAACGGTGCTCGCCATTATTATCTCGGTCCGGGTGCCCTGCGCCACCCCTTGACTCATTTAAACCCCTTTTGCGAGAGCTTTCCACCACGAATACAAACACTCGATTCCTCTCATAGTGCCCACCTTTCTCCCACACAATATCAACCCCCATTGCTCCAACTCACTCCAATATCACGGACGCAGAATGCAAAAAACACAACGAAGCACCAGCCTCACCGACATCCTGCGTGAATTCTCGCATCGTCGCTTTTTCTCCTCCTCCTCAATCCACTCTACCGCCTCCACCTCAAGTAGTGAGGAGAAGATATTCTCTTTTCCCCCCATCGAGGCATTTAAGACCGGCAGCGCCGTAAGTAAAGCCGAATCGCCCCCGGTCTTATGTGAAGAGAATTGTGGGTGCTGTCGGTTAGAGCGCGAGGGTGTCTTGGAGATGGAGTCGTATGATTCAATTGCAGTTGTAATATGAACGGTCATTATCCGTGTGTGTATTTTTGTATTTTGCATATATCTTTCCCATTAATCCTTGGAAGCCTCTGCTTTGCGTATGTCTGGTATCTGATTTATATCGTGTAAATATTCCTTTTTATTTATCCATTCGATTTCATTTCATTATTTCTCCTCTTCCCCCCCTCCCCCCTTCCCATGTCTCCCTCATTTTTTCAATGCCTATGCTTTTTTCGTGTCATTAAAGGCGAAATAGAAATGGGTTGACCAAGCTATTGCCAGATTACTCTGGAGCCGAGCATAATGGGGGTGAATGGGGTCTCTTCTCATTATTATTAATATATATTTCGCCGAGGCCATTCCAATCCCAAACTTTCACCTGACTAGGTGATCCATCAAAAGAGTAGGATGATTATACTTGTCCACAGCTTATTATGCATCTCTCGACCCTCCACATTAAAACCTCCACTAGATCAGGTAGTATCGAAGGAGTACTTGAGTACACGCTTCAACCCTATATCATTTTCAAGTTGATATAAAGAGTGAACACAGCACGGAAATAGTCTTGTTTTTCCTAGGTTAAGCGATTCAATCCTAGCTGGAGCTTTTCTAAAATTTTCGGCCGAGAACAGTAGGGTATAATTTTGTCATATCTCGTACGGAGAACTGCACAAGTGTTCACCTTTCTACTTACGAGGGTGTGATTCTAACAGAGTATTTTCTTCTCACCTCCCTTGACCCCACGGAGCCAGGGTTTTCTAGCGTAGAGAATGCCAAGCTTCTGGAGCGGCCGTGATGCCTATGCTGATGCAAGCGGTCTAGATAAGGTGAAGCTATAGGTAACAAATTGGTCATAGCGGGTCTCTAGTTCATTTCGGTCAAAATGACGAGTGGATTCGGATCGCCGGACTAGCACCCGTCATCATGTTCTAATGGCGTACACATCGATTTTCACTTTCACTACTATGATTTCAGCACAAGTTCATTTATTTGAGAGATGTTTTTTTTAACACTATCTTAAGGCACAACCGAAATTTACAAGAGGTCGAATAATATGGAAACAGCAATAAAGGTGGGGGGCTGAAATAGAAGAGAAGAAGGGGAGATTAGAAGAGAGAGCAAGCAGCTGGCCCAAAGATCAAAGACTATTATTCCTTGGGTGGTCTGCGTGCTCCTTGTGCCTGTACTTGGGGTTGACCCGGTCGCGGCTGCTGCTGCGGCGGGGGCGGCGGCTGTGGAGCAGTTTGCCAAGCTGGAGCTTGGGGTTTTGGCTGCAGCGGTTGCATGTTGAGGGGATTCAAGTTCAGTGGCTGCAGAGCGTTACCCACCAATTCCTGGGCCCTTCCGCCGCCTATCTGGGTGAAGAGGCCGCGGATAAGCCCCACCGCCGTGTTGTAAACCTGGCCGAGCGGGTCACGGATCGTGTCCAAAATGGTATCCTGGATACCGATCGGTTCAAGGAAATCCACCGGCCCAAGGATTTCGGGTATTTTGGGCCGGTTTTCTTTCGGAATGGGCGGTGGGGCCACTACCAGGACCACGCACGCGAAGAGCACTAGAGTAAATAGAATATGGGATTTCATCTATAGAGGAGGTGTTCTGCTGTCGGGGGAAACGAAGAGATTCTGGCAAAAGAAGTGAAAAAGAAGAAAGAACTACTGAACGGGATGAGTGGTGGGAAGAGATGAAATCATTTATGAAGGGGTCTATTTGGGCATACGTCCTCAAGATTTATATGGTACTCGATAGAGTGTTTCAGCATAGCAAGATATGTTTATCCTTCTCGTCATGATGGACTGAAACCCGCTAAACTTTTGACAAGGATGGCCTCCATTTGCTTTTTCGGGCCGAGATCTGAGCCAGACTTCCGGGGAGTGGGAGAAAACGATTTTCGGCAGGCAAAGTTGTTTGGTCTTACTTTTTTTCCCAGAACCGCTAGGCTATCGGAGGGCGACCACGTAATTCACCCTTTTATATGGCAGCTTAGAAGATGATTTAAGCACCATTAGGGTTGGTTTTATTACCTCATTTCCCATATGGTTGGACATTGTGAGAAAAAAAAAGAGATCCCCTTGCTTATTTTGTCAAGGCCAATCTTTCCACGGATTATCATGAATATCTTATTTGACACTGGTAAAAAAAAAATCGACTAGAAAAAACATCAGAAATTTGAGCGGCATGAGTTGATAAACTGCTCAAGTATGGTTTTCTTCACAGGATTGTATGGCCCTTTTCGGACCGGTGGGAAATTTGTGTGTGAAAGTGTCGATTGTATGTCTCTAATAGATCGGAGACACTACATAGTGAAAGAGGATCCGCAAAGGAAGGTGAAGGATGGTTGATGGTGTTTTAACGGGAATGCCAGACATATTCCCAAAACTTCTTCTCGCATCTCTAATAGACACCAGCGCAGAATGCTATCATTTTGTGGTGGTGTCCGTGCATCTGGCCAATCTGTCAAGACAGGTAATCACAATGTCGAGTCGGAGAGGAGTTATCGGCGACAAATCCTGTACATTTCGCTGTCATTTTCTTCTGCACCACCACAAAAATATATACCTCCCCCGACCGGATAGATTTGTGAAGGATCCCTTTTCTGATCGAGCTCAATGGAGTTGGCCGTTGAGCATAGAAAGTGGGATGAATACGCTGCTACAGTAAAGCCTGTTGCTGGTAGCTCTATAGCCTTCAATGTTGTTGTGTTCCCATTATTTTCAAACCAGTAACCTACTAAGTGGGTCGACACTTGTCTCGAAACAAAAATTTTTAGCGGCATTGATTCCCGCTTAAATTTCATTTCTGGCGATGATTCTCTGAATTTCAGAGCACCGGGAACTGACCCCCTGGAGTTGTGAAAATCAGCCGGAGCTATATATATTAAATCTGGTTACGATGATGACGAGAGGGAGTCGTTGTCGGCTGGCAACCTCTATTGAAGGAAGGAAAGCCAGTCAAGTATGAATTTACTTTTGGGGAATGGCATTCCTACCATGGGATTAGAGTTGGCCCAAATGAGGTCCCGTTTTGCTATATCTTGTTAACATGTGTGGCCCTCTGAAATGGATTTCTCCCAAACACATTGCAATAGTGGGTGGACATCTCTCTCGCATTTAAGCAACCACGCACCAGGGCATTAAAGTGGGCTCTACATTTGGTATCGCTCCAGATCTAATAACCGCGTGTTTCGAACGATGAACATATGGGTCAACTGAAACTGAGGGGCTTCTGAAATTTGCCCGGTTATATCGTGTTAAAGATATTGAATTGCATCTTGAAAATTATCCCAAAATGATCCCCGGAGTGGACGAGACACGGGTTTATTTTCAGCCAAAAAAATTGCATAGCTGGACCGGGAACCCGGGAATAATACGAGCCTCCGTCTGTCTCGTGGGCGATTTCTGTTGACGGTGGTCTGCCTACATCGTACGGCACGGTTATCCCCGGTTACGAGCTAGCTTGAGGTCGACGAACGTGCATCGAGAGAGATAACGTAAGCTTCCTCTTTCTTTTCTCCCATATCACCGGTGGGGACGTATATCACAAGGACGATCGCCCAAACTGCTCTGAGAAACGCGAGAGTTTTGCGCCCATTCCACATCCAAGTAGCTATGTTTTTAACGGTTTCGTGCTCTAATCCCTGGTGCATTTCCTAAATTGACCTCGGACAATCCTGTAGCAACTAGGATGGATGATCTTCCGCCGAATAGTGTATATATATATATATATACTACTAAATCCAAAACACCTCGGAGCCCTATACGACCTCTACCCGTTAGTGTGTCTCTATTTTGCATTTTCTCACTTGGCATATCCATCTCGATTTCTCTCTTTTTCCCCTTCGTCCCTCTGCTAAGTTCATTAATTGAAAAATGCTCCTAGTTGCATTTCTCAAGCTCCTCCTTCTCGCTATCAGTGTTGGCGTGGCTTTGGGACATGGGAAACTCACCAATCCAGTCGGTTTCCAGATCAAGGACTATGTAAGCACAGTTGACTGCAGACGATATACAACCAGACAGCCCTGTGGAATGGGGGTGAGAATTCCCGCCCCAGAGAACCCTCCAGAGTATATGGCGGGCGAGTCCATGAGGGTCGTCTGGCGGGTGGCCAATGTCGACGGCGCCGGTCCCATGCAGGCCTATATAGACCCCAGCGGTACCGGCCAATACTTCACCCAAAACCCGGTGCGTATCCAGTCCGGTGTGCCTGGTATTATTGGGCTTGGGGCACGAGGATTTTACACCATGGCGCTCCAAACTCCCAACATAAGGTGTGCTGGACCCCAAGGAGCGTGTCTAGTTCGAGTGCAGAATGCGACCGGATTTGCCAGCTGTATCTGGGTTAGGGTTCGGCCGAGAATGGCCAAGAGAGACGAGGCTGCTGGTTCGGATGCTGAGGACACGGTTGCAAAACCGCAAGCGGAATAGCCTCTCTAATGACTTGAAGAGTAGCGTGACGACATTAATCTGAAATCCATTTATCCCTAACTATCTGATAACTAGCACAAATGTATCAATAAGCTTTTATTTTCTTCCACTTTATAATAAAGTCTAATGGTTTGTAACCTTACGAAACGCGATGCAGCTCCCCATTGATACCTGTGTCTGGGTTTGGAGCCTGACAACCAGGGTTGTAAAAAGGCCGAGAGATACAAATAATACGGTATTTCAGTAATCTCCTACTTTTCCTATAGCTACGTCAGCGAAAATAAAACCCCATTGCAAAATGCAACTTGCAACAAATAGTACTCGACTTGATGGTTATTATTGTGGGAAATGGCCACGGCCCGATCAAAAACATTTGAATACTGAGCAAGCCAATAGGGAGGGTATAATGACAATGAAACTAGTGCATCTCAAGCAATGTCCACCTAACATGACGATTAAATATGTAATCAAGAGTCATAGACATCGAATAATTCGTTGAAAAGCGTTCAATACAACGGCGAGCCTCGAATGGTAGGTGTTCCAACTGCGTTTCCCGTATTCTGGAGCTGTGCATCTACGGCAGGATAGCCTTGTCCTATCTTTTCATGAAAGTTAGAGAGGAAACGGGGTGGGGGGAGGGGGGAGGGGGGAGGAAAGGGCAATACAGAGCTCATCCTCTTCACGAAGCTGAAGTATGTCTCCATATAGCCTATTCTTCCGATAACGGAGTGCAACGCTACATCCATAGTCGCGCGATATGAATGTAGCATTACACAGGCTTGAGTGCCATGGGCATAAACGAAAAAGTAGAAATAGAGCCGATTGGTGTGTAAGAGTTTGGGAGCATAGCTTAAAGATAGAACAGCTATATTTAGAGTTGAAAAACAAAAGGGGAGATAATAATCATATGCTATTTTCGTCTCTGTTCCTGCCAGCGGTCAATGCGCTCTCGACGTATAATGAATTCTGATTCGTATACGTAATATCGGCCTGAGTCAGCTCCATGAGCTCATATGCTGTTTTACCGACCGAGTCAGCAAAGAAGGGCGAGCATTCGAAGAACGCTTGGTCATGTAATTTAATTCAACCTCTACAAAACCCTGAGCTGGGTTTTGTTCTGGTCTGTAGTCTGGTATAACATTCATTGTGGCTAGAACATTGGCCAAGGATTGCGTCCCTCTACAGTTCAAATTAATAAACAATTCACGGCCCGATTTTTAAAACCTGTGGCCAAACTGACAGGAAAATTTGCTGCTCAATCTGCACACCGACCGCTGCAGTCAATAATTTGGAAAGGCTTCTCCGGGATGAACGTAAATGCCCAAAGAGCATGACTTGCCACAAACTCGGCTAAAATTATCTCATTTTCCCAATCCTTTATTTCCTATCTTGCCTGGAAACACGAGAATTATTTTCCACCGGCAAACCACTCTCGGAAGAAGAGAGCCGCAAAACGGGCTAGCAAAATTAAGGTAAAGTCTGACTTTTGGTCAAATACAGACTCAGGTTTTGGGGGTGGAGGGCACAAGAAGAACCATGAAGTGCCTGTGCGGAGGGGCTCTTGGGTAGGTTGAGATAAAAAAAAAAAAGAAACAGTAAGGAGGGGTCGAGGGATAGAGCCCGCCGGCCCAGGATGGCCTAGAAATGCATACAGAGCAGAACGGCTGACGTGACTTGGTTTTCTAAATTTAGTCGCCCGAGGGATATATTCTGGAATCAGGAATATTAAGGTGGTCCATGCTCCGATAATTTTGTAACTGAGGGTGCTCGAGCAATTTAATGAAATGAAAGGTGGTGATACAGCTCTATTTCCTCGAAATGTGATCACATAAGAGGAATAAAACGCCTTTAAATACACCTTAAGTCGGCAAATCTTCACTCCAAATAATCCAAATCCAAACATTCCTTTTTCACCACTACCCTGGTTCCTCCAACTTCTCCCCTCTTTAGCGCGCTCTCCATAGCATCATCATGGTTGCTGCCACCCTCGTCAAATTCTCTCTGGTTGCCGCGTGCATAGGCACCGCGCTTGGCCACGGCAAACTTATCGAGCCGCGCGGGTTCAATGTCCAGAACCCGGTGAACACCATTGACTGCAAACGCTTCACATCAGACCAACCGTGTGGAACAGGTGTGACCATCCCTGCTCCCGAGAACCCTCCTGAGTACGCTCCTGGCAGTAACGCGCCAATGACCTGGCGCGTTGCCAACGTCGATGGCGCGGGGCCGTTGCGTGCATACATCGATCCCACCGGCACCGGACAAAACTTCAAAACCGCACTCCGCGTCTCCAACTCTCCTCCTGGTCTCCAGGGCATCGGCCCGCGCGGCACTTTCAACATCGCCGTGGCAATGCCCACGGACGTAGATTGCCAGGGGCCCGGTGGCGCTTGCCTGCTTCGCGTGCAGAGTCCCACCGGTTTTGCAAGCTGCACGTGGGTGAAGTTGGGCGGCTCGAATCAGAAGGCCAAGCGTCAGCTTCCCGAGTTCATCCCTGACTTCCTTGATCCCATCGGCATTCAGGACACGATCGGCGATACCATCCGTGATCCCCTCGGGCAAGTTGTGAACACGGCACAGGGTCTTATTCGTGGTGTTGCCGACATCGTCGGTGGAAACGAAAGAGTGGGCAACGTTCTCCGACCCGTGAATCTGAACCCCTTGAGCGGCGTCCTTGGAGGAGGCTCTGGTGGAGCCAGCAGTCGGGCTCAGCCTGCTGCTGCAGCCGCACCCGCTGCAGCCGGTGCCGCCGTAAAACCGGCATCGGCATCGGCTTCTGCCTCCGGTTCAGCTCGTGTGGCATCCGCCTCGGCGCCCTCAGCTCAAACTGCTGCCCAGAGGAGCACGAAGCCATCGAAGAAGGCTCCCAAGAAGACCACCAAGAAGAAGACAAAGAAGACTTCCAAGAAAACCTCAAAGCAATGAACCCAGTCATCATAGTAGATAATTTGCCATTTCTAATTAGAGAGCATCTCGCTGCTTATTCTCACACCTAGTATTAGTTCCTTTATTATTTCACTCTGCATCTCGAAAGCATGCATATTTTATATACGTTTTGTATATCCATTCCACTGTCTAATGAATCACTTTACATAAAAAATAAACATATATTTACGTACGCTATGACATGTTTTCCGTAAATATAATGAGAACATTGTTTGAGTACAAAATCGATCAGCTCGTATCCCCCTTTTATATTTATACAAAAGAGAATCCATGACTTCGATGTCGATTTCTCTCTTGAAACATGTCAAAATGTGGCTTAGTTTATTGAGAGAAAATTTCCTTGTAAAATAGCAGCATCCCCTCCCCCCTCTTTCTTTCCTCCCTTCTAAACCCATCCATCCCCGTTGGACTTGTAGCGTACATAGCTTTGAGTTTGGTTAGTATCATCCTGCTCTCCGCAAGCTCTCCCATCGATCTCGGATGGATTCATCCATCTTCATGTATGTTGTGCTCACTTGCCCATTTTTACAATTGGTAGGGATATAATCCATCATGCGCGACATCTACAAAGACGAGGAACTTATCATCCCTGAGGGCGTGACTGTGGAGATCAAGTCGCGCATTGCTACCGTGAAGGGTCCCCGTGGTGAGCTCAGGAAGAACCTCCGCCACCTCGACATCGAGATCCAGCGTGTGGCTTCTAACAAGCTCCGCTTCATCGTCTGGCACGGAGACCGCAAGAAGAATGCTTGCATCCGCACCATCCGCTCCATCATCAACAACATGATCATTGGTGTGACCAAGGTATGAATGTTTGCCGGTCTGACCCAGTCCTGCAGTCTTAATTAAGCGTTTTTGCATTGTTTGTTCTATTTTTGCAGGGATTCATCTACAAGATGCGCTTTGTGTATGCCCATTTTCCCATCAACGCCGTGATTGGCCCCAATGGCGAGTCCGTTGAGATCCGTAACTTCTTGGGTGAGAAGAATGTGCGTAAAATTAAAATGCTTGACGGTGTTAAGATCGAGCTGTCCACTGCTCAAAAGGATGAGCTTATCCTTACCGGCAATGACCTCGAGAATGTTTCTCAGTCGGCTGCCAGCATCCAGCAGTCCACCCTTGTCAAGAACAAGGATATCCGTAAGTTCTTGGATGGTGTATACGTCAGCGAGCGTGGCACTATTGTTCAAGATGAATAAGCAATATGTTGTTTGATTCCTCGAAACAAAAAATAAAGCCTATTTGCGTCTTGATATGGACTCATTGACCGCGTAGAATGATGCGCCCTGTTGTTCTATGTTAAGCTCGGGTTGGAGGCGAGGCTATGGAATGGAACTCTCCCTCTAGATGAACCGGTGGAGTGGCGATTTGATGCCAATCCCACTGTCAGAAAAGTCCGGCCCAAAATTGATTTTCTGGGGGAGAGAATAAAATTTCCGGTTCGAATATTCGGTGGTCTGTTCGATTTTCTCCAATTCATTGTTTAACTCCTCCTCCCCCCTCTTCTCCCCTTTTGTCAAAAGTATGGTAATTCAGCTGGCCACTAGATGTGATTCAGCCGGAGAAAACGGAGGCGATTTGTATCAATCGGCCTCTAAGGCGGTAGAGGATGGACTCTATGCAGGTCCTAGTCAAAGTGAATTGACCTCAACATCTACATCTCCACCTAACCATTCCCTCTGCACCACCGAGCATCAGAATAGTTCCACACCCTCCTCGACATCCCTGTTTATGTCTGGTTCGCCATCGTCTACTGACTTTTCCCGTGAACCCAATTTCTCTGCCACACCCGGCCGAATCACTGCTCTGAGGCAAATGACCCGCTCTTCAGACTCATCCCATCGTCATTCATTGCATTTTCCTTTTTCTCCGTCAAACTCCTCACACCTTCATCACGAAGAGTCGGGCCATTACTCTTCAACTCCTAATCGTCGTCGATACTCTTCTTTTTTCGGCGGGAATAACTGCAATAATGTTCACGGGCGATCTGGGGTGGAGGGTGCAAGCGCTGGTTTGTCGGCAACTGGCGAAGTAGTAAAGAGAAGATGGGCCTATACGATCATCAACCAGCCTACAAGCGATATGATCACAGTGTTCTCCTTTGGGAGAACAATGCTTTTGGAACAAGAATTATTAGATTTCATCCACAAGTAAGACCGATTGACCCTCCTACATCGACATACACGATTGATATACATTTTCTACTATCTAGGCCTGTTCCCCAAAATTTCCGTGTTCAATGCCGAATAGTACGCCGCAAGGAAGGTTTTGAACGCTTCTCGCCCTCTTACGAACTGTATTTGGAGGAGGGCGAGAGCACCAAACTTTTTCTGCTCTCGGCTAAGCGACGCAAGAAGAAACAATCAAGCTATTATCTGATCACGACACAGCGAGACCCCAGCCATTGTAAAGGGAAGATGTCCGACGGAATAGTGGGAAAACTAGAGTATGTCGAGTTTGATGACCGTATTGCGATGTGTGATGACGTTTCGAACAAGCCATTTTATTTATTATAGATCCAATTTCCTCGGGACCTCCTTTGTTATTTATTCCAACGGGAGAAATCCATTCAAGGCCGCAGTCAGTCGCGAGGAAGAGAAAATCCCTATACGGGAAGAATTAGGCGTGATTACATATGTAAGTTGCATGGCGAGATATGTTGATCAGATGAGAATAAATGGAGTGTGGATTATTTGTGAATAGGATCCGAACCTGCTTGGATTCAATGGTCCGCGCAAAATGACGGTGATACTTGGGACTATGACAAGAGATGGCAAACGGCCAGAGTGTCGACCTACCAAGGTGCATTGCTGCTTCTCTTGGGTCCTTGTCCTTTCTATTTTCCAACTGTAATCAACCTATTGTGCTATTAGGAATCGAGCACAATGCTTGCGCGCTATCGCCGCAATGAAACTTCTAACCTCCTCGTTTTACACAACAAGTCCCCCCAATGGAACGAGGATACACAGTCCTACGTGCTCAATTTCCACGGGCGAGTCACCCTAGCATCCGTGAAGAACTTCCAGATCGTGCACGATAATGATCGTAAGTAGTCATAGTAGCCGGGTGCCAGGAACCCCAAGTTTAATGCTGAGTTGTTTTTTAGCCGACTATATTATCATGCAGTTTGGCCGTATTGACGATGATTTGTTCAACATGGACTTCCAATACCCCCTTTCTCCTCTGCAAGCTTTTGCGATTGCTCTATCAAGTTTTGACGGGAAGTTAGCCTGTGAATAGCCCTTCCCCGTCTTTTTTTTTCCCCTCTCTTTTTTTTTCTCCAGCAAACGTTTGCTTTGTATTTCAAAATTTTAGATTATTCGCCTTTTGCTATTCATTCTAATGACGATCTCAATAACATCATGCAGTAAATAGTCACTTCCGCCTTAATGCATTATTTCAAAACCATATTGAGCAAAAGCAAGTGAGAAAACACGGGTTACTCTTCATCGCTAAACACGGTTATCCCATCTCTCTCCTCATTCTCCTCCTCTTCGTCCTCATCCTCTTCCACCTCATCGTCCTCACTCGCTTCATCCATGAAAAATTGCCGCACTACATTCCTCTGGGTTAAAACCGACGAAACTCGCTCCTCATCTTCCTCGTCGTCGTCGTCCTTCCTCTCTTCCTCTTGTTCCTCCTCCTGCACTTGCTCTTCAACCTCGTTCTCCTCCCCATCGCTATCGCTACTAAACGGGTGTCGCACTCTATTCTTGGCAGGACGCTCCTTTTGATCACTCCCTCGCCGTTGCGGGGAGGAGGATGACTGAGTGAAAATAACGGCATGCCGCCTCCGAACCCCTAAGCTTCGACGTGTGCTAGCCTTCTTCTCTGCCTCTGGCTTTAAAAGGGATTTATTCTCTGCTGAAGTGCGTAGTTTCTTCCGGGGTGGAGGGGAAGGGGGGTCCTCCTCCTCATCTTGCCCTGTTGTGTCGAGCGCAGTGATCTCCTGTTCTGCTTGCATTACTCCATCTTCAACTTCTCCATTGCTCATTGCCGGTACCTCGTCGCTGTTCACTGGCTCTTCGCTCGTTTGACTTTCTTGTCGAACCCTTTTCTTCGATGACCCCGATTTTGTGCTGTCAGGCGTGATTGTGTTAGAAACCAGCTGTGAGTGCTGAGATTTTTCGGATGCAGCCTGTCTAGATTGCGAAGCCTTGTGCTCTGGGCGTATTTTTTTGCTAGACAAAGAGCTCTGCTATTTGTTGTGTGTAGCAATGTTAGTTCTCTTCAAGTTCCAGAAAATCTAACGTGTATAGTCAAACAAGGAGGAAAGTGAAAGATAAAATACCCTCTCTCCGTAATCATTGGATGGCCGTGATCGTTCTCTTGCCTGTGTGCCGCTGCTATCGTCTCTTAGCTGGTCAACCTCCTCTTCCTCTTCCTCTTCCTCTTCGTCTTCTTCTATCTCCTCCATTTCAGCGGGCCTTCTCACTTCTTCGTCTGAGGAATCAATTGGTATCTGGGACGATATAACTTCGTTCGTAATCAAATCACGGTGTTTCAACGAGCCTGTATCCGGCATATAGGGGGAGAGAGGTTAATTCGGCGAGGGATTGCCAAAGCAATGAAAGTAGAATACCCAAATAGAACGCCTCTGAGGGGCAGTTGTTTTCTTGAAGCATTGCTTTTACTTGGAATATGATCGTTTCCATCGCTTTTCTAATTGGCGGGACTAATGAGGCCAAGGCTCTATCCTTGATGACCTTTACGTGCCCACAGACAATCTAATAATGTGGAGTGCCGTTTAGAAGAGAAATCTCAAAAGGGAATAAATAAAAAGGTAGGGTAATTTAGAAGATAAGTCCTAACCTGGAAGGTTCTTGTGGATGTTTGCAAATTTCTTAGAATCACAACCACGCTCTCTTTATGTGCCTTGAAATTTCTTGCGAGGTAGGGCAAAAAGCTGCGAAGGAACCGCTCGAGGAATATTCGGCCGTAGCGCAGTGTGACTGAGAAGAGAGGACGGTGGTCCATGCCTCTAACACTCACCGTCAATCGCGACCAGTTGTCAATTGTATGGTGGATGTGGGCTATACACTCTTCCGTGGTGCTATAGTGGAGTAGGTCAAACGACTCGATTACGGAAACAAGCTCCATCTCAATAGCCTGTAGGTGTCGCAAGTTAGATCCTAGCAATGGTATGACAGGAACAGATCATTTCGAAATTCAAACCGTTCATTACCTTGAAATGGGTTACATAGGTGTGTCGAGTGAGTAAGGGGTGCTTTTCCAAGGTTTCACTATCCTCAATGCTAAGAGCAGGTAAAACGGTGGTGATGTAGTATTCCATCGTTTCTAGAGGCTGCTTTGAATTGGAGATCTGTTGTCTGAGCAAATATACAATAGTCTCGGACTGAGAAAGATAGTGTTAGATCCATGAGTGATGCTGATTGAAGGGAGATAATCGAGTAGCAAGTATGTCACCTTGAGCGTGGATCTATCCACCCACTCCGTTCCTAGGTATTTCTCTGCCAAATTACTAAGCGTTTCTCGCAGCTCGGCTGCTTCTTCTGAATCGCCTTCTCCAAGCGACAGTATTTTCGAGAGAATACGGTGCAGAATAACAGCTATTGAAGCAGTCGGAACGGTTTCGGAGAACTTGGCAAAGTAGTTGAATGCTTCCGTCACTAATTGCCTTAAACTATGGCTCGACGGAGATCCCTCAAACCGGATACGAGATGCGACCACAGTAAGCAATTGCTAAAAATTAAACATAATCAGTATAGTGAAGGAGGATCGGGTGCGTTAGGTAAATTTACCATTAAGTTGGATCTATTATCTGGGCTCTTCAATTCGGGCCACGAGAAAAGATGCTCTATTGATTGAAGGAGCATGGCAAAACAATTTTGAGATTGATCATCCTCCTGTTGATGAAAGGTTAGTTGGGATCAAATTCAAACCAAAATGAGAGATAGCTGAACCAAAGAGGGAGATATACCTCTGTTATTCTATTCTCGTCCTCTATCTCCTCCAGGATAGCCTCCAAACGCCTCAAAATAAACGGCAAGAAATCGATAACCTAAAAATATCAATTGCATGGATTACTATACATATTGAATGACTCGCTCATTTCATAAGCGAAGTACCTGTTTCACTACTGCCAGCGCCCCTTGCCGTTTTACAAGTGCAAACTTGTCCTCCTCTGTTCCCCATTGCTGCGACTGTGATTTCTGCTTTTGTCTCGCAAAAAAGGGATTCGTCACCGGAGGCGGCAAAAGGTACTCGAGCTTACAGTTAAGATCTCGGAGTAGATATTTTAATTCTGGGTACTATAAGAATAATAAGTATAATAAGTCATTAAAAGATGAAAACGGGCGCCTAGATAAAATGTCATTAAATTTACCCCCAGATCTAAAATTTGTTCGCCCTCCGTTTGGCTATTTATTTGGGGGTCCAATCCGACTCGTAAAACCTTGAATACGTCCATCTATAAAGAAAGAGAGGTTTCAAATGCAAAGCATATAGAGGGAAAACAAATGTACTACCTCGAGTTCTCTGAAAAATGGTCGAAGATCCTCGATCGTAGAGAAAGAAGGTTGTACCGACTTCCTAGAGCCCATGGACGCGCTATTCAAATCAGGACGGCTGTTTGCAGCTTTCTTACTATTGTTAGGGCGGCGGGGCTGTAATTTATGGAGTTTAAGATTCTGGGTGAAGAGTATGAAAGTGTAATACTCTATTTACCTTCGCCCCATTTAGACTCAAACTTTCTTTTAATGACAGTCTATCGCCCATCCCAGCTGTTAGCTCATTGGAATGTCCAAGATTGGCCAAAGGAAAAAAATTCGTGGCTAATCCCAGCATATTGTTCAAACTATCTTCAAGCGAATTAATATCCCGGATTCGTGCGATGATTTTAGCTAATAATGCAAATGGATTAAGGTATGGATTCGGCACCTTAATTATTGAAGCAGGGCATTCACCTTCGATTTCGTGTCCCTTTTGCGACGCAAAAGCGTTCAATAGTTCCCGGAACCTTATCGGATATAGTAAGGTCAATATAAAAAGTAGGTATGCAGAGACAGACATGATATAGTACCAGTTGATTGCCATAAGTAATGCGTTACAAGCTGCTTCGATCATTTCAGGGGTAAAAGAATCCTGTAACATCGAAATAAAGCACAATGAGAAATTCTAAACAGCCCACCACAACCACTAACCAGGGCATCAGAGTACACTTACATTATGTTCAAATTTCTTATACATCAAGATCCCACAACCTAATAGTGCATCAATCTCGTCTAACGAGCCTGCATTCAATGCCTTTTCACATGCTTGTAGCAATTTGAACATAGAGCAAAGGCATAGAATAAGTTCAGGATGTGTAGGCAGGATTCCAAGTTTGCCACAAAGTAATGGGTAGAGTTTTACTGCTACGACGGAATCCTAAGTATATAAAAGACTATCAGTGTTGATTTAAAGAACTAAAAGCAAGGCTGCATGAATTACATCTGCATCCAAATTCATCCATGTATCAATTGACATTCCTTTCAAAAGTGAGATGCTCTTTTCGCACATCTCTTGCACCTCCTCTTGGTCCGAAATAAACTCGTCAGTAAAGTGCTGTACGTACTGGTCTTTGATCCAGAAAACAAGACGCTCGTCCAGTCCACCTTCTTTGGTAATCAGTGCAAGTTCATCATAAGCAAGTGACATAGCTTCCTATTTTTTTTAAAAAAAATGCACCAGTAATTCGCTTAACAAAAGTGCTCAAGTTGACGAATAGCAACTATTACCATTGATTTTTGACACGAGTCCCGTACAAGATTTAATATGCTAACCGCCTCAGAGAGGCTCTTGTGACTAAGTGCCTGATTAGCTGATACAGTAGATCCAATTGCAGCTAAAAAATGAACCGGTATCTAGTTTACATATTAAACTAAAGAGTTAGGAATGACATACCACTCTGACTAGAGCTTGCCATCTCTATGCACGCCATTTTTGCTCCTAGTTGCTTAACAATAGCTAATGCTCCAAGAACGCCTGCCTTTTTTACTTTTACAAGAGGATTTGATAATTGTTTGCGTACAATAATCATCAATTCGCCGCGCAAATTCCCTTCACATTGAGGATTGATCTCCATCTTGGTAATGGTTAGTAATCCAACGGGTGGTCTAGAGAAACTCGTGGTCATCAAATGTTACCTCATATGCAAGTATTCCAAAAATATCAAAGAGAATGCGGATTTGGTCAAGAGAGAGGTTGTCGATATAATCTAATACGCCCTTGATGAATATCACGAATCTACTTAGCTTTACAGGGAATTGTTGAGCAAGCTGAAGCAATACCGACAGAGCAACATCAATTTCTGCAGAGTATGAAAACAAAAACAAAAGGTTAAGGATAACTTGATTTGTTTTTTACAATAGAACTTGGCATGAATATCATATTCCCAATAAAAAGGATATTGAGCCACTCCCGATATGGGTTACCAACGACCCAACAACTTCTTGTTGATAGGAAGGGTCAAACACTTCAAAGGCACTACTATATAGCGTAGAAGCTGCTCGAGCAACGATTGCATACTGTTGGCTCGATCTCAGAAAGTTATCGGCAAGCGAGGTGATAACGCCAAAGTATCTTCAATGAAAAGGAAAATGTATAGAATTAAATATTAAAAAAACCCAATGAATCATTAGTACGAACTCGAGTAGGCCGTCTGCATGTTGCTTCACGCTTTCTTCTAAAAGCGTCCTAGTGATCAAGCCTTCGGCAATCTTCTTCTTAAACAGGTTTTCAATTTTCCTCTTATTATTAGTCACGACATGCAATATGAACAGCACCAAAACGTCGAGCGATTTTAGCGAATCCTATAATTGAGCACAACAAGGTAAATACAACAAGAACATTGGAGTATCGATTCTCCGAGAAATTACTACCGGCCGATTGTTTTCGCTAATCACCCTGAACCACGCATCGTATACAAACTTGTGGAAGCGTACTCCCGTTTTTATAGCATCTAAAAACAAAGCTATGTAGCCATTTTCAAAGTAAGCACACACTAAGAGAGTTCGATTTACCCAAAATAAGTGCCTCTGGTACTTGATCTGGCTTCATTTTCCGCCTCTGTGTTAGCTGGCTCACAAATCGTAGACTGGTCTCTTGCTGAATCTGGCTGATCGAGTTGATGTCGAATGCATTCCTCATACGACGAACGACCTTGAAATTAAATCCCCCCCCCAAAAAAAAACTCTAATTAGCTCATATATATCTCCTGACAATAATGAAAAATACTCACTTCTTGTGCATTCTCCGGCGTACAGGTCTGGAGCAGTACTTTGATCACTACCGGCAAAGAATCCAAGTCTGCTGATCTAAGCCGGTCGATGATAATGCTACGGACATCGGACTAAATACCATTGAAGTATTAATTGAACAGTTAACTGAGCCAAGAATGGCCTGCCTCAACTCTACCATAAAATCGGGCGGAAGGGATAGATTTCCGAGAGCATCAAGTATTGGAACAAGAAGTTCCTGATTCTCCTCCATGATCTTTTTTAATTCGTGAGCCACTGTCTACCAGTTTTGACCAATGTTAGCCTAGGGTTTGAGTTCAAGCTGCTTCAAAGAATAATCGACCTTATGCTCTGAATCGTTTAAAATTTCCGGCAGGTTTACTATGATGTCTCTTTGAATGGCAAATGGGGTACAATCAATGATCTATCAAAGATAAGGGAAAGTTGAGTCACTTCAGACTGTTGAGTAGTAATGTCGCCAACTGACTTCGAGAAGTTTCTCTGTTAATCTACGCGGTTCAACGACATAATCTAGCCATCTAAATTGTTGCAAAATCATTCGATGAAGACTTGAAGAGTGTGCACTATTAGTTATTAACGTAGAACGATTGAATATGCAGCATACAAATATCAATTATGCAATAATGAATATATACTCTGAGTTTTCTTCTGACTCCATGATAAAATTGGGTAGACGTTCCAAAAGTTGGTCCATTAACTCGGGCTGTAGACAGTCAATAGATAGAAGAAGTCGTACTAAACTATCTGGCGTGGTTGAGCTACATAAAACCCATCAATCCAAATAGTTAAGGTGAGGGAAATGGCCTACTGCAATTCCGCAAGAAACGCGAAAAATTACTTGAAACGGTTAGAAGCACCAACTTCAAGAGTCATAGGAATTAGGCATGACCGTAAATTTTCGATGTGATCCAGGTGTTCTTGTAAAGCTTCTAAAAATTGGGCCACCCCATCATGCTGCGTGTGCGAGACGAGCTTCTTTGTAAGATTCCGGCGGAAAATGGCTGGGTCCACGACTTCGAAAGATAATGAAAAATTAGATACAATGAATGTTAAAAAATCATTAATCAAATAGAATCTCGCGGAACTTGATAGAATCTCAAAAAAATCACCACACCTAAGCGAGTCGATGATCCTCCCGAGCCTAGACGGCCACCGGCCTGATATATGAATTGATGGAAGATCGTCTCATGTTCAGGCTCATTTACCTCCATATCGCGGCCTAGAATCATATTGTTTATTTAAGCCGTGTTTAGAGAGAACTTAAAAGGAATTGCGCGTGTAGCTATCCATCTCCCTAATAATTTACCATCATTTATAGGCATTTCGTGTTTTGGCCACCGACAAAGACGTGTAAAATTATACAGTCACAAAATAAAATTGGAAGGCTAAGTTTGGTCAAAAGCGGCAAACAGTTATAACTGGGAGTAAACAAAGAGCCGTCACATATTTGTACTTTGTCACTCTAACTCCCTTTTACCCTTATACTCTCGCACATACCCCTACTTGATTAGCTTTTAGCTCCTCTATTATATATTATGACAGAAAAACGGTATTATAGTTACGACCAAATTCATCGACTTATAAAGGAGTCAGTAGAGAAACATGATCTCCGTGAGGGATGGAAGCCAGACGTCATTCTTGCCATTGGAGGAGGGTAAGTAAAGACGAAAGGGAATATTGGCAGCCAAAAAAAAGCAACCTATATCTATTGAACTTGTAGTGGTTTCATTCCTGCACGTATTTTGCGTACATTTCTTAAACGCCCAGACAATCGAAGTGTTCCCATTCAGGCTGTAGGACTTAGACTTTACGAAGAGCTTGAATCAGGTGAATCTCGTATGGGTGACAAGGTTGTTCGCACGCAATGGCTCCACTTCGGCGAAGGTGAGGAAGAAGCAGCGGCAGCAGCATTAGTTGGGAAACGCATTCTAATTGTGGACGAGGTCGATGATACAAGAACTACCCTGGCCTATGCTGTTCTGGAACTGCAGAAAGATTTGGAACGACTCGCACGGTTAAGAGGATTAGAAGGATTTGGTGGAACTAAAATTGGAGTGTTTGTCGTGCACAATAAGCTCAAGCCGAAACGTGCTGAGCTACCAGTCGAAGTTGACTATTTCTCTGCTGAGGATGTGAAAGACGCGTGGTGCGTGTACCCATGGGATGTCGAGGATATTGAAGAGCATACACGTATAGCGAATGAAAAGGTTCGAGGAGTCGAAAGCGCAACAAACTAAATACAGTAAATCGGAGACGCTAAATATTAGTAGAGTCCTCAAGTGTTAACCGATCCTAGTTCATACCAATCTCTAAACTAGAGTCAATTACAGCCTTTTTAACATTCACCCTTTCCCTCTCCCCCTCTCCCTGTCGTGTTCCTCGCCCTCTTCCTTCCCTTCTCTGTCAATAAATAGGTATTACAGTTTGTTGTAGAAGGGGCATCATATTATAACTATGGCCCAGATTTTTTCTTCTGGCATTAATGTATAAATTCCTTTCAAAACTCCAAATCTGTGGCTACCTTTTACGAGGATCATAAGCTACACCACACTCGTTAAACATTGCATTGATAGAGAATAAAATTTGACATGTATCAAACAGTATATTAGAAGATTTAATATCCTAGCTCTTCCTTGGTCAGAATCCCAAGCTCTTCTTTCAATGGCTTGAGTTCTTCGAGGTATTGCTTATACTGTGACTCATTCTCGACCTTAGCCTGGATACCTTCGAATACGCGAACAGCTGTAGCGAAGTCGTTAACACGGCGGGCAGCCTTAAGCGCACTTTCAATCACTGATGGTGCAGGTACAAAGTCATAGGAAAAGCAATTGTTGAGCCCACGTTGAAGTTCAAACTGGTCATCGATTCCATCAAAAAACTTGACATAGCGGGTAGTGAAATCTTCGAAGGACTCTTCTTCGTGTGCGGAAGAATAGCTGCGGCGGACGATGATGGGAACTAAAGGCAGAGTGGGAAATGGAATCAGAAAAAGAATTAACATGACATAAACAACGCCTCTGAAAGGAACGCTTACCAATGGTATGTCCGTTGAGAGACGATTGGCGTAAGGCACCGGTTACTGAGCGTACAAGTAGTCTATTCATTATGTGCTGTAATTAATCCGTGAAAAATTGTTTATCGAAACTTATTGACCCCAGTCGGATGCATGTTGGTGGCTTGTCTATTCCGTATCGGCTTCCCGAAGATGAGTCGAAATCTACATAAACTAAGCAATTAGATGATACTCTTGTATTTTTATTGTATCTGCATACCTTGCTTAGCAAAGTAACAATGCCTATGATCTATTTTCGAAAAATGTTTTGCCTGGATATTCGACCAAGTGAATACAAATATAAAAAAGAAAAATCCGAATAAGCAGCGGATGCTCGTAAATCCAAAATAAGAAATCCTATAAATAAAGCTTGAATAGATAGAGTTAACGAGGTGGGAGCAAGTTTAATATCCAGCATATATATTCTATTAGAGCAGTGCATATTCAAACGAAGCGGTAAAATGATACAAGATAAAATTGGAAAAGCGGGGGGTTGATATGTACAAGGAGAGGTGCAATTTGATACGATGGCCCTTTTCCATAATAATTATTCATCTCCATACCTTCACCATGTTATCCCATCCGCAGCTTGCAACCACACCTCTCTGACCCGCCCAAGCAACGTGGATACAAGCGGCCTCGTGAGCTTTATCCACAACTAATCTCTTGTTTCCACTCGCAAAATCGTAAAACCACATTGCTCCATCGGAGCTTCCGCTTGCAACCATCCGACCTTCTGGTGAAAACTCGCATTGTATTGGGAATCCTGCGACACGATGTCCTTCCAATCTCTTTCTTTTATTCATTCGCCAACTCTTTGCAGAGAATATGGCAATATAATCTCCGTTTGTCTGGGCCACGAAATGTTGCCCTAGAACACGTAAAGCCGTAGGAGTATATGCCTCCTGATATATTTGATTTGAAAGCACACAGCCCGAATCAACGTCCATCACCATAATCGCTTTATCTGCAGAATTCCGCACTGTATAGTCAGAAGCAGCAAGGAATTGGGCAGGGTCAGAAAGAAATTCAACATCTTGCACCTGACCGAAAAAACGAGGATAGCTCTTTGTTTTTCTAGATCAATATATAGCTATCAGCACTAATGCACACAAAAGTACTAGGAAGGAACACCTACTCTTTCGCCCGACAGTCCCAGAGTACCAATCCCCCTTGATGCATTCCAGCAAGAAGAAGATGGGGATCGGTCGGGTGGTATCTGAGACAAGTAACATAATTATCGTGAGCAAAATCCTATTTCCAACCATTTTAGTAAGCTAGCTCAATATTAAATATAAATAGTCATCACTCACATGGAGTTTTACCCCCTTCTCTACATCCCATACTCGCAGCTTCTTGTCATATCCGCCGGAAGCAATTTTTTGACCATCCCCACTCCACTGAAAGTCCCTCACTGCACCTGATGTAATCACAATAGTATTCAAAATGTATGTTTGCAAATTATTTTACAGTAATACTACCATCATGTCGATATTCTCTGACACAATCCTTGGTACGTAATGCATCATAAATCCGAAGGATTCCATCAGCACCCGCGCTTGCTAGTAAGTGCGCATGTGGCAGGGACCAGCGTACCTTATTTACCTTATCTTTTTGCACAAATTTAGCAACGCATCTTCGCGGGAGACCGTCGAGGCCATCGAAATGAAGTGGATGCGGATTTAAAATATATAGAGATTGTTTTACGGATACTTAAAAGCCGAAATTCAAAGAGGGTAATAAGTAAAAGAAGAGTTTCTATATTCAAGAAGATCTGTGGACCGGCAAAATACCTGCATCGGTTTGGAATTTTTCTTCTACCGATTCCGGCTGAGACTCGAGTCTTCTTTTGCGCTTCGGAACGTAAGGTCGAATCTAATAATAGGAATAAAAAATAAACTATTGACTTTGCCAGAGGGAGTTTGCATTTGATTTAAATCGTACCTCTCCAGTCTTTGAGCTCGTTTCCACCGATCGTTTCATGCCCTTGACGCCGTTGGGAGGAGATGAAAGGAAAATGTGACTGCCGCTGGGGGTTTATCATCCTGGAAGGTCGATCCTAGAGTTTCAATCACCGCGTCATATTTCAAGAATGGAAGTAGCAATTTAGATTCATGCAAGAAATAAGTAGGAAAAAAAAATCAAGACACGCCTATTCACACACCACTCTCTATAAATATTTTCTTCCCACCCCTTTTATTTTTTTTCTTCTTCTTCTCTCTCTTCACTCCAATATTGCATTCTTCTATTTCTCTCCCTTTCTCTCCTTCCTTCATTTCAAGATTCACTTCTGATCAGCCAGCTGTCCTTTTCACAAAATCTCATTGAGTCAATGACCACATTCGACCGTGCTCCATGGCGACTACCGAGCCCACATCCTCAGGAGGTCACCTCACCCGTTAACAAAAAATACATCGAGCCTGAGCCACTTACCCCGCACTCACAGGGTAATGATATGAAAGAAAACACTCCACTCCACTCCACCGAGCGGGATTGTAACCTAACCTACCTCTCCGTTAGTTTTGTGTACGGATACCTACTCTCCTTGCTCTCCTCTTCTCACTCCGGTTGATATGGAGAAGAGTCGCAAAGTAACCACCTCTCTCTTTCCATCTCTTATTGGTGCTTGCAATGGAAATCGAGTATTTTACACTCTCTTTACGTTGGTAGTTGGCACAGGCATGGGATCGAATGCTAAAAGAAGAGCAATACCGCAAACTCCTCCACCAGAACTGTGACGAGGCTACCTGCTCTCGTTACCATAGAACTATCCGATATTCATTCGAGACCCGATTGAAGGCAAAAGCACGTGTGCCAAAATGCGATAATACTAAGGAAGAGGTAAGAGAGGAGAAAGCGATTAGAAAGAGGAAATGGAGGAGCAATTTGGAAGAAGTTGGGAAGATAATAGGAGAGGATGGAGGGGAAATTGAAGAGCTAAGTGAGGGGAGAAAAATGGAGGAGGAAGCGGATGAATACGAAGGTGAAGACGAGGACGAAGTGAGCCTGGAGAGAGAGGAAGAAGGTGAGGAAGTGGACGAGGAAGTGGAGGAAGACATGTCAGAGGGGCCTCAACACAAAAAGCGAAAATCCATTCGTATCGCTCGTAGCCCTCCGCAACTGCTACGACATTCCCAGGAAAATTCTCCTATTGCATCCTCAATTGCATCTGCATCATCATTCATTGCCACAGCCTTGGCTACTCCTTCCCCGCATTCGCCCGCAAAGACATTGTCACCGCCCTCAGTTAAGGGAAAAACCACCTCGTCTCCCTCGGGCAATCCCCTGGCTAGTGGAGGCTATACTGGTACACTACCCAACAAAAGATGCCGGAGTTGTCACATGGAAATAAGTAAATCAACGTGCGGACGGCGAGGTGTTGATCATATCCCTAATGAACTGTGCAATAGCTGTGGACTCCGGTAAGAACCTTAAGTTAGCAGTAAATTGTACTAACACTGCTTCTAATTTATGTGTGATTCTCTTTAAATCTCCTTAAATTATGCATCTTGCATTTAGTTTGTTCAAGGGACGCTACTACTGCCCCGACCGTTCCTGTTATTTTGTACCAAGTAAATCCGAATACAAGCGTCTCAAAGCGTCAAGTTCGCGACCAATGTGTAGCCGCTGCAACCGTCAAGTGCTTGCTTATCACCACAAAGACAAATAACTCTTCATACTGCACTATTACCTTTTGCATATCTTTTTTTTTTCACTCTCGGGTTGTGAGAGAGGATAAAATTTTTGCGTAGATTTGGAAAAAATTTAGAGTTTTGGTCAAAATACTTCTTTCACAAACTTGTTTCTTACCCCCTCCGTTGTTCTTTTATATATTTTGTTTCTTTCTTCTTCTACCTATGTTGTGCTATTACCCACGCCCTTATATCCCCGCTTCTCAAAAAGTCGACGCTATTTTCTTTTCTTTTTGCAAACTTTTGCGTGATTTGGGAATAAATAGGATGAATGGAGACCATTGCCTTTTTCATCTCCTGATTATCATATGCATATTGAGCAAGTATCTCAATATTTACTATAAATATTTACATATATAACCGATAAAATAATAGTACAGTAATAATTATTCTAATAAAATTAAAATTTGACATTGCGAAGATAGGTAAGAACCACCTGACCCACAAGGCAAACTGAACAAAGCTAATCTCAATAGTCACCATTTACACCAGTCTAATCCTCATCTTTGTTTTCAAAGTTTCGAATAATCGCCCCCACAAAATCTCCTTGTGAGTTCAGGTTGGAATGTTTGTTTCGTATCGTCTCTTCTCGACTGTTATAACTTTTATCCCAGAAGCTCTTATCCGAAAAGATCTTAATGCCATTTCCTACGCCGTCATGGAGCTTTCCCTCCTCCGAGAGTTTCTCGAAGTATTCCATGAGCTTCAAGAATTTCCCGCTAGTCATAAAATCTCTGAACCCCCGTTCCTCTAAGGAGTTCGAGTCCTGGCGCTGGTCGGCATCAATAAGCTGTTGCAGATATTCTCTCATACTAGAATCCTCGTCTCGTGACCAGAAAAAATGCTTCTTCTTTTTCTTTTTTGTTTTCGTTTTCTTCTCATCATCCTCCTCGTCGTCTTTACTCATCCATCGCCCAATGAAATCAACAGCCTTCTTCACGTCCTTGTCTTCTAGAAGATGTTGTTTAAGTCGCTCAAGTTCTTGTTCTTCAATCGCTTGGAACTCTTGTTCCGCTAGCTCCTTTATATAGGACACCATCGCCTTGATCGGACGGCTGCGGAAGAACTCCCTAATTCCACCGCTGTGCTCACCTCGCTCCTGAAGATCCTGCAGTTGGGCGGTGATAAGGAGCGGGAAAATCAGAAAATACAATATCTTCATGTTGAAGAAGGGAGCCGTACAAAAGTATATAGTAAAACACAAAAACAAGCCAGAGATTAAATGGGACAGAGGTCCTAATATTTGGATTCTTCGGATATTTGTAGTGCAGCTACTTTCGACCCTGGCGCATGTATTTTCGTGGATTTATTGTAGTTTGGGAGGTGAGCTGCACAAACACATAGCCACGCTGTTTTTAATTTCGCACAAATCGTGGGGAAAGTTTCGACGAGGGACGCTGGGCCTTGTTTTTCCCAAAAAAATAAAGCAAGTAAAACTCAAAACAGGGGTTCATCCCATATGAAAACAAACTCGGGCTTGCATTTGCTGGCCAGATGAAGGGCAGCTCCAGGCATTTGATCATCGCACCCCTCGCTACTCCACAATGGCGTGAATAATAGACGCGCCTCGCTTATCACACGAATCTAAATCTCGCAGACTCTTCGTTATGGCCCTGTACTTGGCCAATCGGATCGCATGGGTCTGGCGCGGAGGTAGGGCGCCTTATGGTTCGAGAAGCTTCCCTGTTTTACCTCTTCATATGATATCTGCAGTTTAAGCCTTCAGGATAAATTAAAAAATTTCCACTGACTAAGAGTATTTCCCTGGAATATTTATACCGGGATTGAACAGGCATTCTGCTCCCCAAATCAAATTGTGATCAACCACTTATCCCAAATCGCTAATGCCGATCCGAGCTAAGAGCTGGTCTTTCGCTACTACGATCCCGGAATTTACAGGGCCATTTCGTGTGGGCTGCCATGACATTGAGCTGGTTTACAAAGGCGGTATGTCTGAGGGACATCCCGAAGAAGGCTCAAAAGTTGCCGGCGAGAAACTGAGCAAAGGACTGGAAGGCCTTCTTGTTCGCCTATATTATCCAGCTGAACCCCAGAACAATCACTTGACGAGCTGGTTGCCGACTCCGATGAATCTGTATGGTCAAGGTGAGATCTCGAAATTTGTCATTTTATCATTAGCCACTATTAATTCGAGCTTGTTAGGTTACGGCGATTTCGCTAAAATTCCCAAGTGGATCTCCACACCCGTTTTCGTGTGGTCTCTTATGTACACCAAGATCCCTGCATTCTTGAATGCGCCGTTAGCCTCCGACAAGAACCGCTTCCCAGTGGTGGTGTTCTCTCATGGGATTGGCTGCAATCGCTCCACGTATTCGTATATATGTGGTCAGCTTGCAAGTGCAGGCTGCGTGGTATGTGCTGTGGAGCACCGTGACGGTTCAGCTTCCTTCTCTCATGTAAAACGAAAGCAGCCACTCGAATACGTGCATCCCGTTGATCCATCTGCAATGGAATTCCGGCGAGAGCAGGTGAAGCACAGGCTTGAGGAAGTAAACGCCTGTTGGGAGCTAGTGAAGAAGCTTGAAGATGGGCATCTGGTCGAGAATATTTTCGAGGAGAGAATTGACCTTGGGCAGTTCAAAGGTCGACTGGATCTCGAGAATGCGGTAATGGCGGGTCACTCTTTTGGTGGCTGCACAACGGCAAGTATCTTGCATCCTATGGCCACATTTTTTCATGAGTTTACTAACTTCCTCTTTTTCTTAGATCGAGGTACTAAAGAATCCGGATGCTCCTTTCAAAGTTGGCATCACTCTTGACCCTTGGATGGAACCTTTCTTGGGAACACCCACAGTCACTCGTCCATTGATTGTGATTAATAGCGAAGGATTCACGAAATGGTTGCTCAACTTTAGGCTTGTTGAGGCTATGATGAAGAATGCACCTAAGAACTCTAGATTATTCACCATTCTTGGTAGCGGACATCAGAATCATAGCGATATTCCAGTAAGTCATCGCAACCTAGATAGTGTTCCGTCCTTCATCTCTAACATTCGATTTTATTTTTTATCTTTTAAATAGGCGCTTTTCCCAACGCTCAGTCGTCGTTTCACTAAATCAACTGGACCTATGGATCCCGCACTTGCTCTAGAGTTAAACGCAAGACTCATTTTCGAGTTTTTGCGCCAGTATGTCCCGAATATTGCTGAAAAGATTCCTGTCGATTCGAAGATACTATCGGATAACCCAACAGAGCGGCCGGTTGAAATCCAAATTCATCAATAGCAAACTTATTTATTAGACGTTGAACAATCTATTGCCTTTCTCCGCCAATTTATATCTATATTGAGACATCTTATCCTATACGACCACTTCATTAATTTTATGCAATATACATATTTAAAAACAGCCCCATCTGATTTTCTTGTTCTCCTTATCTCCCATTCCAAATATTCTGGAATCTATACGCTGTGGAGATGATTGACTGACAAACTGAGCTTGAATTTAATCGGACACTGGGTTTATAGGTCATTCGAATAAATAGCACGAATACACATACTCGGGCAAAAGTATCGCCAGAAGTAGGGGTTAGGGGTACTTGCTTAGTAACACGCGTGTACAATTGGCTTTGATAATTGTCATGATTTTTCGAATTATATTATCTAGATATCCGGGAAGTGCCTCCTTTCAAACGAACACTTCCCAAGGGTCACAAAGGACTTTTAAATAAACGAGAAAAATCTTTGTCCACTTATATTAGACAGTAACATTAAGTCTATAATTTCAACCATTTAATCTACTAGTTTGCGATGCACTGAGCATCCAAAGTCTGGTAACAACTAAGTACTCGTGAATTTGTGATTCTTTTTTCAAATGGCCTCACTCTTGTAAAATGAAGCTGACAATAGGCTAAAAATAGGCATTGAACATTATAACTGCCTGAAAACTTCATCCAAGAAAGTGTCACATTTCCTTTAGAGTCTCATAAGCGGGCCTTGATCTTGCCGACCAAAAAGATATTTTTTCTAGAGAGTTGAAAATCAATTTTCGATTTTGATATTCGCATAATTTACCAAGATAAAACGCAGAATTCACGAGGCGCAGTTTCATATATATTTTGGCCACCGAGGAAGCAACTGGGGAGTGAAGGGTTGTGAAAATGGGAGGGGAGAAGCGTAAAATTACCTCGATCAAGAGAAGAAAAAAAGATGAAGGAGAAGATGAAGGGATTAATGTTGAAACCTCATCCACGTCGCGAAAGAAAAACCCAAAGAAACGGTATAAGGTTACCTCTAGATTTAGACTACCAAATCGCAGCAATGGACAAGGTTGGATTATCACTACCGTGTGAATAAAGTAATTCAATCAAGCTAATGAGAGATTCTTTGTCTCTTATTTTAGATCATAATGACGTGCTAGGCGTAGAGCAACGTACCAGCGGAAATTCAAACGTACATTCGCAAGAGCTCGGGGAAGAGCATTTGTCGGAGCTAGAGCAAGAAGAAGAGGCCGAATATGTAGAATTCGGTCATCTGTTGACAAGAATTGTTGGAATCCGTTATTACACAGGCATAATTAATGTGGGGGAAATGACAGTTTTCAAGCGAGAGCCCCATAATCCTTACGATGAAAATGCTATACGAGTAGATAACATGAGTCAATTACAAGTAAGTTTGATTGTTGGCTTATAATTGCCACTTCTAAGTAGGAACATATTGTATTAGGTCGGCCACATCCCTCGCGATAAAGCAGCAATATTAGCCCCTCTTCTTGATGCAAAAAGACTCGTAATGGAAGGTGATATTGTTTATATTCAATTGATTATCATCAAGGATATTAAATTTTTATTGCCAGGAATTGTCTCTGGCCGTGCCCGCACTTATGATATTCCGTTGTTGCTGACGTTTTATGCGTCTCCTCACGATATCCCAAATGTAAAACGCGTGTTAGCAATGCAAGGTATTGATGTAGGCTTGCCCAAGCCTACTATTAAGATGGGAAGGCAATCTCTGCCCGTGAAAATGGACGAGTCGTGGGGTGAGCTGATGGCTGCGACGCAAAAATTGGACCAAAAGAGATCTCAGCAACTCCTTGATAAAATTGGAATAAGTGTCAAAGACCTCGGTAATATTTTATTACGGGTATCTTGGCTGTAACATTTGCTAAAGTTTCTCTAACATGACCCATGTAGCTAAACTTCAAAAAGCAAGCCAGCCAGAAAATCTTCGAACTAAACTCCTTCCTTTTCAGCTTCAGGGCCTACAATGGTTGCTTGATCATGAGCATCCACAATTGCCCGAAGGGAAAAAGATCGAACAGTTCTGGAAGGTTCAATCAAGCACTGCTGGTTCTTCCTCAAAAACTTCTGAGCCCATATATAACAACATTCTCACAAATCATTCCATGAAAACCAGGCCTAATCTTATGCGAGGCGGAATTCTGTCGGGTACGAGCATCATTATTTCGTGAACGGTCCCACTTTTTATTTTCATGAGCATTATAATAATTGCCCTGATCCCCTTAGATTCTATGGGACTCGGAAAGACGCTGCAGATTATCGCCCTGATAGTAAGCGACCCCACCGGCAAAAACCTTGTCCAAAATCCGGTGGCCTCTGATCCTAGTTACAGTAAAACTACTCTCGTAGTTGTGCCATTGAGTGTTATCGGTAATTGGGTGGTGGGTAAACTAGATTAATACAATTATTCCTGTAAAAGTTTAAACTAAGCTTCTATAGTCTTTCAGACACAATTCGCTTCACATGTCAGTCCCGAGTACGAATTCAAGGGCTATGTATACCATGGTCCCGATCGTAATGATGATCCAAAATTTCTGATGCAGCACGACTATGTTATCACCACCTACTCAACGCTGTCACAAGATGATATTCCTAAAGGAAAAGGCAAAGCGAAAGTAAGAGGGCTATTTGGTGTTAAATGGCGCCGTGTTGTGTTAGACGAGGGGTGAATTTATGAATGATCTAAGGAGATGTATTCTCGCTTCATTTAACGCCAATGCTTTTTATCTAGACATTTGATCAAAAATCATTCCACCAAGACCGCACAAGCATGCACAGCTCTCAGTGCCGAGCGCCGAATCATCCTCACTGGAACACCTATTCAAAACTCTCTTAATGATCTCTATTCCATGCTGAAATTCCTACACTTTTCACCGCTAGATGACAGAGATTTTTGGCGCTCGTGTATCTGGAGGCCAATGAAAATCGGGGTATTACACTAGTGGTTTTCTTCCTGTTTTCCTGTTACTTTGCGATTTATTTTTATTCTATAGAATCTTGAAGGTCTATCTCGACTGAAAGCTCTGTTGCAGTTTATCAATCTACGGCGCACGAAGGAAATGGAGTTCAACGGCAAGCCCATCCTCCATTTGCCTCCCTGCGAATCCTTCCTATACAAAGTCAAGTTCCCGCCAAGCTTACAGAAGAAATATACACGTCTTGAAAAAGAGGCCAAAACTCTATTGAGAGATTGCATCCAGAGTGGAGGTCAGAATTCCGTGTTGAGTAACTATATGGTGTTTCTCTCCCTGCTTACTCGCCTGAGGCAGCTTTGTGACCACGAGGCACTCATGCCTGACGAAATTACTGAGATGCTAGAATCGGCGGCAGCAACGACGAATATAGACAAGGAGGTTCTAAAGCAGCTCATAGAAGCACTACAAATGGCAATCGACTCGAATGACGATTGTTGTATTTGTCTCGAGACTATAAGCGAGCCAGTTGTGACACCTTGTCGTCATGTGTTCGACTTGAAATGCATCGAAAAGGTGCTGGAAGTGAACCCGAGCTGTCCAATGTGCCGGGGAAAAGTAGAATTAAAAGAGTTGATAACAATGCCCGAAGGGAAGGAGATGGATGCTGAGTTGACTTCACGGGAGGAAAAGGGCAAACGAGTGTTAAGCTTGAGCCCGAAGATCGAAGCTTTATTAAAGTTTTTGAAAAGTAAAATGCCGCCGCTCTAATGAATCCTATGTGCTGTGATTGATTTATGTTGTATTTACAGATTCGCATACTCAAGATACCACCACTAAATCGGTTGTGTTTTCGCAATGGACCTCCTTCCTTGATCTCGTTGAGCCCCACTTGGAGGAGGCTGGCCTCCAGTATGTTAGGCTTGATGGAAAGGTGAGCACATTCGAGGAAGATATCGTGACACAATAAAAAGTGGGCAACTATATAAGAGCCTTTCTTTTTTACTCTAGATGCCGAGTGTCAAGCGAGAAGCTGCTATCGATGCATTCCAGACGGATCCGAATGTGACCGTGTTTCTTATGAGCCTGAAATGCGGCAGCTTGGGCTTGAACCTCACCGCCGCCAATCAAGTTTTCTTGCTCGACCCTTGGTGGAATCCTGCAGTGGAGGACCAGGCCACAGACCGCATTTATCGCCTCGGTCAGACGCGTCCCGTGCGGATCTTCCGGCTCGTAATAGAAAATACGGTCGAGGACCGTGTAATAGAGCGGCAAAACATTAAGCGTAAGCTGGCTGCACAGGCGCTCGGAGATACACAAAAAGGGAATGTTGAGCGGGGATGCGAGCAGCGTATGGATGATTTAATGGCATTATTATTGGCCGATGAATCTCCTGGGGCCTCCTCCGCCGGTAACAGTGGTAAATAACATAGCCATGCTCACATATAGCGTGTCTGCGAAATTTGGTTTATTCAGCGGGAACGAGGGTGGGGCATTGATTGAAAAAGCAAAGTATGGTTCCGTTTTACTGAGCTCGTTTGTAAAGACACATCAATTGTGCAACAAAATAAAATGATCGGCTTCTGATTTTTGTATTAATTAGCGAATTTTATTACTTGAAAATAATGAGTAATAATATATATGAAGAAAAAGTCAATAATAATATATAGATACAAGAGCAAAAAAACGTGGAACTATATTTTGAAAAAAAAAAAAGTCTCTTGAATGGCTCAAGACCAAAAATAGCTTGAAGCAGGATGAAAGAAAAAAAAATATAAAAAAAAAGATAAGGTATATTCATTTACACAAAAATAAAAGAAATGTAGTGTCAAAAAAAGTTAGCCTAAAAGGAGGATTAAAAAATATATATAATATAATATAATATAGAGAGAGGAAGCAAATTAATTTATATAGCAAAGGTTCAATGCGTGCACTTCCTTAGCCAGCACGCTCCAAAAGATACTCCGTCGGCCGCGAAGACGATGTTCATGCTGCAGTAGTTCGTACATAAACTTAAGGTTGGGTTGGATGATGACGTTAAGCCGGCGTGCACGAACATAGAGATAGGCTTGGGCGAGAGAGAGGTTCAAGTGATACATCACATAAGCGATAACAATCGTGGCAGAACGGGACACACCAACTCGGCAGTGAACAAGAACCGTGCCGTTTTGACGACGTGCGTTTTCTAGATATACACAATAAAAAGCATGAATGCCTAGATTTTAAGGGTGATTCTCAATATGTAGCTCAACAATACCTATAAATTCCACACATTCATCAATGTAATGCCACAGAGAGTCGATACCATCGTCGAAGCAGTTCTCCACAAACTTCAGCTCAAATGTATCGCGTGGCAAGTTTGCAAACTCCCCTACGCTCACCACGTGGGTTATTCCGAGCGCACGGAGCATGGCTGGGTTAGACGCGTGATTTAAATTACCAAGATACAGAAACGGTTGGATACGGGAGGGAAAACTGCCTTCAAACTGTGGAACGTAGAACCATGGAAATCGTTCTCTAGACTCGCGCTGAAGAACATCTAGTGCCGGGTCTCCTGCGAATGGATCAGTGCCATATATGAGACCAGAGCATGGCGCGGCCAGAATCATGGGGGGTACATCTGAGAAGTTCCCGAATGCCTCAAGATCAGAATCGTCATCATCGTCATCCTCCACGATATCATCGTCGTCCTCAATAATGACATCCTCACTACCGTCATCTTCATCATCAATAGCCTCACAGAGTTCCATTTCTTTATCCTCTTCATTGTCTTGGTTTGCATGTGTGTTTGCCGAATTGAGCTCTCCGGAAGCTCCATTCTCGTGAGATCCAGTATCACCATCTGCTAAATTGCTCTGATGATCATGATTTGTCGCTTTCTCAGTATCATTTGTATTGGGGGTCTGCTTGCCATTGTTGCCTGATTCTGAACTGATTGGGCTTGGCTCTTGTGCTCCATGTCCATTTATTTTCTTTGTCTGCTTTCCTACTCCATTCTGATCTGCCTCAGCCGGTCGCTTCGCTACTCCATTTCCGGAGCCAAGTATATCAGACAAGGAATCTTTGCCCAGTATAAGTCGCCATATCCGTGTTTCTATCCGTTTAAGCACCTCTAGATCAACGGCGTACACAAAAAAACTTCTAGTTTCCTGGAGCTTTAAATAGGCTTCAGGAAGTCGAAGATGGAACTTATACATCAACCATGATAACGCAAGCAGGGATGTTTCAGTGTAACCATCTTGGCAATGAATAAGGATATTCTGGGCTCGCGACGCTTGGTCGTCCATGAATGCAAGCAAATGCAGCAGTCGATGCATAAAGTCCTCAAACATAGCTGGCGTGGTCAGTCCAGCCCCCGAGGAAAGCATGTCCAGGTGAATAAGCTCTGGCGGGGGTTTTGACGTCGTCACCAAAAAGTCATTGATGGTCTCGCGCGCAAGCGTTAGTGTGCTCGGAGTGGGCATCTCAGCAAGTTCATGAGCTTCAATGCAAATGCTGATATTATGGGGATTGTGGCTGTGCCCCTCGTGATTGAGAGTGGGTGCAGGGGGATCGCCATCCAACGTTTGGTCTTGCGATTTGGCTGCAAATTCCGGTGACTGCAATTGGCCTGCTGATTCAATATCCATTGCCACAGGATCAAGAGCAGGTAGAGAGGGCACATTTTGAGTGTTGCCGAGCTGCAGGGATGCGGGGGGAAGAGGAAAATGTAAATAATATTCAGGAAGGAAAGGAAAGAGTTAGATATAGATACCCATATATGAGGGCTAATTTCTGAAGCCGTTGTTAAAAGCCGCATCTCCTCGCGCTCTTCCTCCCAGAAGTTGAATTTGTTCACAGGCATACCCTTACTATCCAATAGAACCAGAGAGGGGAATTGTTCCTCAATAACGGAAAAAGGATCTGAAGCATAACCAAAAATAAAGGAAGAAGGGCCTTTAGTTGAGCGCTGGAGGGTTAAAGTTAATCATTTAGGCGGGTTACCAGTTATAACAAAAGTGTGATATTCTAGTTTAGGTCTTGTAGAGGGGTCAGCACGCAAGGCCTGCTGTGCCCAAGATATCTGCTTTGCAATTTCTAGCACTTTCTCATCCACGCCGTTCTCCCCATACACCACAATATCAGAAATCAGCGCATACTTCGCAACTTGAATTTTGAAATTTCGTAAATTGATTAAAGGCTCACTGTTTTCGCTCTGGACGAAATTGCGCTGATCAGTTGGTTGTTGCTCATCTGCATTGGAAGAAACTGCATCAACAGATGGAGGCGGAGTAGCCGCGGTTGCTGATGCGAGAATCTCTCCAGGCAACACTGATCCGACAATGGAGCACCTTCTTACATCATCACCCCCGTGCACTACTGTCAGACCCCGATGTTGCGGAATTTCCACTTTTGTTACGTTGAAGAACAGATTTTGGTGGTAATTCTTGCCATCAACGCCATGTAACCAAGGGAAGAGAATGTCATTTGGAAGCGGAGTGCGGTGGTAGAGGTCCTGGATTTCGAAGTAGTAAGATGCGGTGACCCCGTATATGGATGGATTGTCGCAGATCAGCTCACATCGGGAGAGATCTACGCTGAATTCAGTACCAGCTGTTTCGGCGGATTGAGGCGTGGGCGCTTTCATCAAATCCTCTTTGATTAAGATGTCGCTTTGAGCCATGAGTTCATTCACACCAGGAAAATGAAACGATTATAATAGAATACGGTAGCTGACTCAAAATGGCAATGGTTTGGAGAGAAAGTCCAGGAACATGTAGCAGCAGTATGCTCTCAGCACTCGATTCTTTGTTCTCCCCTTGCAACTTGCGATTGCTGTGACACAAGTTTCGCGAGAATAAGGTGGGAATGAAAATTGGACGGTTGCAAGATGGTGGCTTGGATCTCGATTGGAGATTTTCCTTCAAGCCTGTCTCTTCCCGAGAAGAGGCGACTGATTGGAGAGGACTGAAACCTCAGCAATTCCTCGGGCTAGATCAAACAAATAGTATATAGTTTCGGTTAGCTGAGCGCCCTAGGAACGCTAGCACGGTTCCTCATGAACTTCCGTAGCAATTGGCTTGGAAGTACTGTGGAAGGGGGATGGAGTTCAGGAATAATAAGAGCCATTGTCAAGTGTGAAGCTTGCTAACACGTTCAATATAGCAATTGGTTATTATTCGCAAACAATATGCGCAGTTTTTATTTAAGACCTGTTTGGGTGCGAGCAATGGGGAAATCTCAGGAGAAAAAAAAAAATTGGCCAACAGGTTTTACAATTGTTATTGTTAGACTAGACCGATACATCTCACAGCCAGAATGGGACCCCTACTTGAATAACGCAGAGATGCTTGGAAACTCAACGATATTTTCAAAAAGACAGATTGAATTCTATTTTAAATTTTCCGAGGATTTGAAAGGCTTCCCTTATTGTGCTCGTGTTTGTAGCCAATCTTAATAAAAGATATTCGTGGCATCAAACCGATATAACCATATATTTCAATTCTGATGATAATATCATCTGTGCCTAGTCCAATCACGATATCATCGTGAGCACTGCGTCTTTTTTAAAGCAAGTTCGATTCCTTTTTCGACTGAGTAGCTCGGGAGGCTCAAGTAGTTTGAATGACAGGAAAAGCTTAAATCAAGATTCTAACTTGTTTCAACAGCAGCCTTGATCTACAATTTTCATATCGGGATTATGTACACAATATTAAGATATTTTGTGTATTTGCTCGTTCTATTATAGCTTTTTATAACCAATTCCTTATATAAAAATTCGCCTGCAGTCTGGGATTCATCCCCCCATAACCGATTGCTCCACCCCTCCTTCATTCATTAAGTTTAGCTTGGAAAGCTGAGGAAGTGTCCAACTTAATCACTTCACGGAGTGCCATAGTCGCATACTGGCTGGTTTTTAGGGTAAGTTGGAGGCGTAGTGCGAGATATTTCCCATCTAAATCGAAATAGGTTTCAATATGTAAATTTACGTCTTTAAATTGACGAAAGAGTAAAATGTTTACCTGCCACTCCTTGAGGCTCTGGGACATTCTCCAGAATTTCAAGGTCAGTTCTACAGAGGGGAAGGTTTGGGTCATCATAGCGGAGCAGCGACCTTGGAAAATATAAAGAAATTAAGTAATAGGTATACTAGGCCATATTAATATAAAATTTAAATTACCACGAGACGTTTCCGGGTTTAGAAACTATATTGCGGTAATTGCCGGAAAGTGAATAATCCCTGTGAATCCTCAAAATTATCAATCTCTTCTTACTTCATATGCAGTTAGTTGGTAAACCTACTTTATATTTCGCCTCATATTATAAGGATCGAGCCCATCTTGCTGCATAGCCTCCTTATACATCTCTCCAATATCATTAGCTGGATATGTCACGTCATACCCGGGACAAGGAAGTACAACATCGTATATTGTGTAATCTGCAATGTCCTTCTCATCCAATATTTTAATTTTCACGTCTTTCACCTTTGGTTTCGTCTCAACTGTCTCTGCTGCCACCTCTTCGGATTCAATGGAATCATCGTCTCCCTCCTTTACAAGGACGATGTCTCCTGGAACTGGTACGCACCCATACTTGCGAATGCGCTCGGAGGTCATTTTGTTCCAAATGTAAGATTGATAGGCATGTACGTACATAAGTCTTAAATTACGTGGAATCTAGGACGGATTGGAGTTATAAGTGATGTAGCTCACATAATAAACAGATAAGTCCTACTAACCATACTAAAGGCGCCAAGGAAGTCTTTCATATGCCCTTTCTTGACAAATGCGTTCAAAATTGAAGTTTCTGCGACACAGCCTTTCGAAAATAGTTTCAATGCTGCACTCGGGTCCCGGTATTCCTTCCAATGCAGCCGCGCTTTTTGGTAGTCTTCTCTCTCTACCATCATAAATAACAGTTGGCTTAATGAAGTTTGGAAACAACGAAATAAAATTCAACCCACCTCCATCCCTAGGATCCATGACTAAATTCACTGCTTCCTCCCACTGTTCCCTCAACAAGGCAATACCGATTTTGTGGGTTGACACTGAACTCGTTCCAAAACGTTGCATACCGAAATAATTGATGAAGCCGCGGTCTTTTAATGAGATCATGGCTTGATTTATCGCGTCTTCAGATTCAGCTTTGATATTTCTGGAAAATGGTTTGAGTTCCGCTATTCATCATTTTAATAAAATCTCTAAAACTTCATCCAACCTTAAGACTATTTTAAATTGGTTTCCTTTCAAGTCTCCTAACCGCAGAGATCGTTCAACGTATCTAGCATTGCCAAAAGAAATAAGCAGCCGGTTGAATACACTCGAATGAAGCAATTTTACTTGAAATCACCAAACCGAATTCCATGCCACTTTCCATTCATGTTTGCCAGGCGCTCCGCCTTGAGTTTATGGGCTGTGACCCTCTGTACGGTTACTCCACGTTTATCCTTTGTGCCTGCATAGCCAAAAATACGACTTGTAGTTCTAGTGAAGATAAAATAATATCGGTTGTCAATGACTGCCTCCATAATTGTAGTGGCTACTAACATACTTTAATGTTTTACAGATCAGGTTGATTGCCTCCATGGTGTCGCGATTTTCTTTATACAGGCTGAAGCTGCAAAACTGTCCTCCAAGTGAATCCCATGATAAATCCTTTGGTCTATTTCGCTTATCTAGTGGTAAAGACATCGAGCTGAGATAATTGACGGATAAATGGTAAATTAGAGCTGTTTGCTTACCTCGAAGATCTTTTTTAGTCTTGAATCTAATTCTAATGGATTTTTCACTAGTCTCTGTGACAAGCTTATCACCGTAATACTTTTTGAAGAAATTGTGAATTTCAGTGCGCTTTTGCTTATCTTCCACTGGCTGAAGAACAAAGAGCAAATAGCAGTGAAACCAATTTCCTTCACACATACATTTTAGTGCCGTTCTTACCTTAGTTAAGACAAATGTGGGGTCGGAGCCGTTGCTTTCAAGCAGTTTATGTAAAAGCACAATTGTCTCATCATCGAGAACCTTCTTCATATCTGCGCTTATTTCTTCAGGGCTCGCTCTTGTCTGACAAAGAAATCGAATGCTATCAAAAGAATGGTCATTTGTGGGCTAAAATATAACTTTACTTGATCTTCGTCTTTTTCTACGGCTAACTCGGGGGGCGTGAGTTGAGTAAGATAGACTACTTGTCCGTCCTGGTCTACTTCATTGACAATGAAATCCGAATACCTTAAAATGATAAGAATAATTTAATGTTAACACTCATTCCTTCAAAATACAAAACATCACAGCAGAATTACCGCTGTTTAATAACTCCAGAAAATCCAGGGATCGTCGCATCGACGTACTCAGTTATCCCAACGTCAACCTCTCTGATGCGTGGGAATTCCCTCGACTGTTTGTGAGTGTCATTATCTACAGCTATTGTCTCGCTAGTCTCAGCTGTGTCTAATGCCGAAGGGGATGTTGTCTCTAAACGTAGCTTTTTGGCTGGATGTGGGCTGGTCTCATCTTCGGTGGATGCCCGCTTCACCTCCTCCGCCGCAACTACAGCACCGGTCATCGGTGATTGTCCCTCCATAATTAACTAATGTTTCCTGCTATGGATAGAAAACTACATAAGCAAATCAATTCTGAGCCTGAAATGGACAAGCCACTGCAAAATTCGAGTTCTCTTGCAGCAACTCTTTTAATCAATCAATCTTTATTACTGTGTAAACTGCACTTGGTGTTGCGTGTTGTATTGAAAATAATGACCGATTCTCTAGTCCTTCACATGCATTAGCATTACTAAGATTTAATTTGATTTCTGAAAAAAATAATAATCATTTTCACATTTGTTTAAGGAACTTTCTAGTTTTTAATTCCAATATACACTCTCCCCTCCCCTCTCCCTCTACCTTCTCTTCTTTCCTCACAAACACTTCCCCATGACGTCCGAGCGCCGTGAAAACCGGCTGCCGGACGCAGGGTCCGTCAGCGCTTATCGTCTCTATCCAGAGCAACAGCAGTCCCATGGCTGTCCTCACTTGGTGTCACCCAAGGGTAAAGCGTCGCGTCAGAAGGGCATTCCTCCCCTAATTGATGCCTATGCCATGGTCGTACGCTATTCTCTTGCTTGTAAATTCCGCAATAACCGAGAGATAAGAGAGAAGAATTTGCGTAATGGCACAAATGACACTGCTGGGGTTAAGAAACGAAAGCGGAGTGGAGAGGTAATGAATCTTGGCTAATAGCTATAGAACATCTTGATTTATCATTGCTTGGACACAAAACAACGCTTCTTGTGAAAAATGGGATTGTGGAAATGGTGCAAGCAGTTCAAGCATTATAGCAACCATGCATAGCCAGTCCCTATTTTTCAGCTGATGTGTCAAGAAGATTCGTTTTTTATTGGAATTTTTGGCATGTTGTATATGTTTCGAGGCACTCATTCACACAATTTTTTCTCCCTTACTTCTCTTTAGCCTCCATTTCTTCAATGCGTCTCGTGCGGAGACATAATGGGCTTAACACATATTTGTCTCGATTGTTTGTACATGGGTTGTTCTCGCAGACAACATATTCAATCCCATCTCTCCACTACAGGTCACAAATTTGGTAAGTTCTGAAGCTTTGGATCCTAACTTCTGGTGGAGCGAAGTTTGATGTTTCCTGGCCTCCTCTTCTAGCCGTAGAAACCTCCAAGGGCTCCTTATATTGCGCCGAGTGCAGCGACTACATATACGATATAGAATTTGAGCACGTCCTGCTACGAGAAGCATTTAATATCGATAATAGACTAAACCCTGTTCGTGGTAAGTGCACTTAGAGCCTCTTCAAACCAAACGCCCAGGTTTGCTAAAGCACTGGTTGCCACTAGATCCCTCGACAAAACGCTCAAAACAGCTTGAGTGGAAGCCAAACGAGGATGAACTTAAACTGTTAATTACCAATGCGCAACTCGCACCATGTCATGGTGAGTTTTACAACAGCGCTAGCCTTGGTGCGTGCAAATTACTAATCTTCCGATCTCTCGATATTTTGAATAGGTCTTCGAGGGCTTCGCAACATGGGCAGCACATGCTTCATGAACGTGATCCTGCAATCCTTTATCCACAATCCCCTACTTCGCTCCCATTTCCTCTCTGATCAGCATAACTACAGATTATGTCAATCTAAGAGCAACTGTATGTGTTGCGAGATGGACAAACTGTTCTCCCAGGTATCTATTGTTTTTTTCCTCCAAGTATCTTATGGATAAACGGCTCTATAACTCCCATTACCAACCTTTCTTTTGCTATCTAGTTCTATTCCGGAGAGAAACACCCATACGGGCCGTGCAGTTTCTTACACACAATGTGGTTGTCTTCTACGGAACTTGCAGGCTATGCTCAGCAGGATGCACATGAATTTTTTATCAGCGCGCTGAACCAAATACACAGTTCGTCTCCAGGTGTGTAAAGTCGAAACCCCAATTATTCCTAACCAAGTTGAGCTAATCATTCATGTTCCAATCCGTCGTAGGCTCCTCTAACATTGATTGTCAATGCATTGTCCACAAGACCTTTTCAGGTCTCCTGCAGTCGGATGTCACGTGTTTACGATGTGGCAACGTAACTACAGTATGCGATCCCATGTTGGATATTAGTTTGGATTTCCGTACCGGCGTACGACGAAAAAAGAATGGGGGGACTGCAACTCCCACTGATCCAAACCCCGGACCAAATTCGTTGTTGGATTGCTTAGACAGGTTTGTGCTTCTACATTGCGTCCGCAGGCTTCGATTGCTCTATCTCTAAAGTGCCACTTCTCTGTTTTGCTTTTCCTACTCCAGATATACTCAGTCAGAGAAGCTAGGCCCAAATGTTTATAGCTGCAGTAAATGTAATAACACTTTTCAGGAGGCGGTTAAGCAGCTTTCAATAAAGCGGCTACCCATGGTATTAAGCATCCAGCTAAAGGTAAGAATCGTTTACCGAATTATGTTCTTAATTTTCGACCTCCGAGAAAAAGCTCAACCCTTTTGTTTTCTGCGACATCACTTAGCGATATGAGCATTCTGCGAGTGCTTTTAAGATTGAGACGATGATCCGATTTCCAGAGGTCCTGGATATGACCCCCTACACCACCTCTGCAAAACGCGCGTCTATGAATGGTGATGCGAACAACAAGGGATCCGAGCTGCGGCATATTTATCGACTTTTCGCGGTGATCAACCATGAAGGGAAGATGGATACCGGGCATTACACCATGTTTGCTAAGCATCGTGGAGAGGTAGGAGCGAGATTCTCGCGCAATCCAAACTAACCATGACGTCCTAATGAATTTCATTGTAATTTATTACGTTGTAGTGGTTTTTCATTGATGACCACAAGATCTTGCTCTCTTCAGCGAGCTATGCGTTGAACAGTAAAGCGTGAGTATCCGGGATTCACTCTTCTTTGAATTCGAGTTCTCAACTCCTCTCCAATAGGTATATGTGTTTCTACATTCGCGAGTCGCTTATTTATAGCACTTCCCATCCACTTGATCAGCCCCAGTTTGTCGTAGACTCGCTGCCTTCTTCACCTGCCTCAGACGACAGTGACAGTTAGGATCCCCGTATCTATCTTCAACCATCTTGTATATTTAAAAATTCTTAGGTACTTGAAGGGAAATGGAGCTCGGGTTGCTGATAATTGGACTTTTTTATTTTCCTCTCTGCCTTTTTTTTACTATCTTATTCCGGTGGGTCCTTTATAAAAGACATTTAACGTTTTTTTTTACTCTTTTTCTTTACTCTTCTTTTATACAAAATTTCATACGCATACGTTATTTTATTTTATTTTTTATTTTGGCCCCAAACTTATCTTAACAAATCCGCTCTACTAAGCTCTTATCTCTTTTTGGTTGGATTTTCTTTGATGATGTACAGCTTAAGAAATATATATTGAATAGATAGAATTGAGTGTGAAATATTTCTTTATTGTTGGTCCACATTTTATGGTATGTTTGATTGGGACTATTGAATCAAAAACCAAGAAAATGCTGTATTATATTCAAGAAATGCACGCTATCAAGTGTAGAATTTTAAAGGTTAAATAAAGCCAAAAATCAATCAAACTCCTTTTACTACAGTGATAAATGCTTCTCAAATATAAAACAGTAATCGAAGAAAGAAGTATATCAAACACACGCATGTATATGTATAATATATATAATTTATATTTATAAGGAGAGGATAAAAAGATTGAGATTGCTCGTCACCGAGGGTCGAATCGAGAGCTGAAAAAAATACTCTAAGAATAATCTAAAATATTTATAAATCGGAATAAAAAAAAAGTATAGAATCTAGGCAGAATCCAAAATCCTCTAGACGTATTAGATAGAGAAGAGAGGCAGCTCAGTTCGCGACGGAAGCTGCGACATCCTTGCCTGCTGAAGTGTTGGCTAATTGTCGCTGCACTTTGCGCAACTCGTCCACCACAGGCTGTTTCTTCTCCACGATGTTCACGCCTTCGCGTGACAGTCCTTCCAAGATTTTCGTATACACATTCTTCATCATCGGGCCCACCACACCACGCTCCGCCACCTCACCTCGGAGAACCATTTCTGTTGCCATTGCGGCCGGAAGACCCACCGTCTTTGCCATCGCAGTGGTGGTATCCAAAGTGCCATATGCGATGAGACTCGAGGTGTGGACCTCTTTGGTGTTTTGCGCAGTTAGTACCGTGAATTCATGGTGGAGGGCGACCATGTCACGTTCAGAGGGAGCATAGCGGAGTTTGTGCGCCAAAAGAGTGCTAAGATTGTCGAGAGGAGCCTGAGTAGGCGAAGGAAGCACTTCGCATGAAGTGGGATCCATCATTCCCAGCCTAGAAAGAAGAATACATATGATGTGAATAAATGACATAATGAGAAAAGTTAAAAAAAGAAGAATTGTGTTGCCAGCCTACCATTTCAGAGTATGAACAAGATTCGTGACCCGGTCGTTGTGCTTCGATACTCCCAACTTGTCGGCAATGGCCGCAATCCTATTAGCTTGCTTGTCGCCCCTGATTGCTTTTGAGCCAAACAGTACGCTATCCAGGAAATCAGTCCAACTCTCCATCTTGCCAACTGCAGCTTGCGGAGCCTGTGGGTCCATCAAGCCCAGCCGCTGGATCCCATGCATTGTCCGAGAGAACCCACGGTATCTCAGAGTTCCGCGGAACATGGTGTCCATCTGCGACACATCGCCAAGGCCATAGGTCTCAGCATAGGGCAGCGAGTTACGATTCGCCAGTCCCTCGAACGCAAATCCAGGGATGATAGGCACGTCGGAGAAGTGTGATTTGAGAAGATCTTTTCCAGCAATGACATGGTTCCGACCGTTCATCCGGAAACGAGCCTCATTCAAGGCTGCAGTGAGCACTCCACGGGGTGACCAGCTGAATTTGTAACCGAGGGGAACATCTGATGCCTCTGGAGCCGGCAAACCTCCGCACCAAGATACAAAGGAAGTAATCTATCAAAGATTAGAAAATATGGCTCAGCATCACCATTATGGTTGGGGGAGGGGTTCTTTTCTATGCCGAGAGATTACCTTTCCTCCTTGTTCTTTGATCTCATCGATCATCTTCATGGCTGACAGATGATCAATTCCGGGATCAAGTCCAATTTCATTCATAATGACGATCCCAGCATCTTTTGCCCTTTGGTCGAGTGCGCGCATAGCAGGGGAGATATAGCTCGCAGTGACCATATGCTTGCGTTGCTCAATGCAGACCTCTGCAACGATAGGGTGTAGGGGTGCAGGAATGAAGCTCACCACCACATCGGCCCCACCGACAAGTCTGGACATGAGAGAGCGGTCATTCGCATCCAAGTTCACAATATCTACGGATTCTCTCCCGCCTGCAATCATTCTGGCTTCAGCTATCGCGTTGCTTGCTAACCACGATGCCATGAGGAACAGATTGGCCGATGAGTACATTCAGTACACCCCATATTAAGAAAGAATAGTCACTTACCAATCGTAACATTGATGCCAGCTCGCACAAGATAATCCACCAGTGGCTTCGCAACAAAGCCGCTTCCCAACAACAGCACGCGCTTCCGACGTTCTGGAATCGAGGCTGAGCTCTTCTCGCGATGCTTGTCTAGATGACTGTTGAGGTTTTGATGGGGTGCTGTCAGTTTGCCCTCGTGAGCAATTGTGGCGTCCCTTAGAACCTTGTCTTTAAAGTTTCCATTCACCTGTCAAAGCAATTAAGGTAAATTAGCATGAAACGCATGGGCAATATCCAAAGGACACTCACTAGTTCTTTGACATGCGGGTAGAGGCAGTCGTTGAAATGCTGACTAGCCTCCTTTGGTAACTCGGTGGGTAGGATGTCGACAGACATGATCTGGGTTCCAGCCCCTTCAGCACTACGAAACATAGTCGAGAACGGTTAGACCACTTCGGTTGGGACTCTAGGCAAGGCTCCTACTCACTCTTTGTGCTGTTTTCCGGACACGGCATCCACATAGAAAAAGGGATCGCAAATGGTCGTGGCATGGGTCATGAATTCGAGCGCCCCCTATATCAACACAAATGAATTGAGATGAGATGCCAACAGGCTATCAAGGGGACTGAATTCACCTCAACGTCACAGCTAATGTCTGCAATGGCTAGCATTCTACGGCTGAGTTGAGGATTTGCTTGTATGTCGCGAAGTTGTTGCGTAGTTAACGTGCGTGGGAATCGGGGGTCCCAATAGGCACCCGTAATGAGCATGGATGTATATGGAGCAATCTAAAGGAGGAGAGAAGTGAGGCGAAATGCCACCACCAGCAAACAAGGCAGACACATACTGTTTTGTGGAAAATGGATGTGTATTCGTGGGGGTTTTTCATATAATCGTCTCGGGAAACGAACTTGCCGTTGTCTTTTCGTACAAGATAGTCACTATATTTTACTTGGACCCCGTAGACTCTATCGTTTTTAGAATCTGTCGTGAAAAAATAATGAGAACCGATCCATAGGACAGATTACAAGTCGGAGCTTACGCTTGCTGGAAACAAGCTCAGGGAGATCTCTCGCTTCGACGTACTCGTGTGGCAAACAGCTAAATATTTCCTGTGCTCCCTTCGAAACATTTCCTGTGCCCGTGAAGGAGAAAGTCATTGGGCTAAATTCGGTTGAAAGTCCGTCGCGTTGAATCATTCCACCGATATCTTTTACAGCGGATTTGGCAGCATCCAGCGAAGGATAGGTGTGAGCCATGCCAACGTGCTAGAAAATACATAGATGGGCGCTTGTAAATTACCAAAGAGAACAGGTATGAATAGGTCGAATTATTTGCGTACCAAGAAAGGGCTTCCGTGTCCGAGACCTAGCATGCGTTGGCCCAGGCCATGCAATCCATCCAACATTCCAGCGTAGCCGGCGAACTGCCCGAACATGACTAGCCGCTTTCCCTCCTCGTTTGTCATGAGCTCGTAATCAATGAGGCGAATGCGCTAAATGGGTTAAGGACTCAGCCAAGATATACTAAAGAAGTTTCCCACGGTGTCTCTATCCTCACCTTATCCAAGATGTCCTGCAACATTCCCATATTGTAATGCTGTCCCTTATGAGTGTGTGAAAAGTACACGTAGGTTTTGCCTGGTATCAAATTATTAATAGGCACTTCCTTAATCCCAAGAATAACGTCAGCTTGAGATAAATCTTCTTGCACAATGGCACCCGCCTAGACAAACATCTAATTAGTCGAGGAGCTTTGACCATCAAGGAAGACTTCCTTACCTCCTCATATTGCTTATTGCCAAAGACGCGATTGGTCGAAGGCTGTACATAGACCTTAGTGCCTGTCTCATCAATTAAGCGTTTCACACCTTGTGGGGTCAGGGCCACCCGGCGCTCCCATCGGCTTTTATCTTCTCGTCGCAACCCGATAGAGAGGCGAGCTGCTGTGGAATAGTGAGCACGGCGGATATGAAGCCGTGTCAGGGAGGAAATCTGGGAAGCCATTTCAAAGCCAAATCAGGGGGGTTTATTAGATGCGTTTTCCGGAGAATATTAGAAAGACCAGCTATTTGGGAGGGAGGAGAGAGAGAGAGAAAGAGAGCCTGAACAAGCTTGAATGCGAGGGTGGGAAAATTAATTTAAGCAAAAATCTCCAAACGAATCTCCGTTAAGCAAAAGGCAACTATGTCACAAGGACAAATTCCTTGACGTAGGGCTGTGCTTTCGACCTTCGCGCTTGCTTGAAATTGGTTGTTTGCACTGTCACGGAGGTGAGAAATTCAGCCAAGCCAACCTGAGAGCATTCTTGATCCCCATATAAGCTTAGCGTGGGAACTTTGCCCTAACCCTCCTGATTATTAGAAAGGGAAAAAAGTAACCACAGAGCAACAGTGCGACTCATTCTTACCTAGTGGATAACAAACAGAGGACAAAGTTACCCGCATTTCTGTCCTCGCCTCCCCATTTTTTTTCCTTGGGTTTCAGAGCATACAGATTTAAGATATCACTTTACTAATAAATTAATTAATAGTGTGCAATTAGGAGTATCAAATGAAGTGATAGAGGAGAGATCGGTGAAAACAAGGGATAAACAAAAAGAAAAGGGGGACTCCATAATGAAGTGAAATAGAGAAATAAAATAAAATAAAATAAAATAGAATAGAAATAATAAAAAAAGCCAAGTAATATAAGGTAACCCAATGTTTGCGGCTTTCGATACAGCCAGTATGACATAGCCAAATCCATGAAAAAAAAAACTTCTATAATCGGGTTGAATGAGTTTGAATAGCCTTGTCGCTAGTTAAAACAGATCATTGTCCTGAATATTCCAATCTCTATTCTCCTGCCCTGCACATCGCTCTCGCTCCTCCCAGTATTCATGTGTAAAATGCCAGTATGCTTCCCCTGTGTCACTGTCCACCTCAAGTTTGAACCACCGCGGTTGCGGAGTGGGTAATCCCTCCTTCTCACGCGCCCGGCGTTTTGTTCGCTGCTTTTCCTCCAGCCTCACCTTTTCGTCACCTGCAATATCATAGTCACCTCGCTCCATGAACCGCTGGTCGGGACGGAGCCGCGAGTCCGTTGGAGGCAGGTGGGGTCGCAGCTCTTCCGGCATGTCATTGAGTGTGGCCGCGAAGGCGGTCAGGTTGAAGGGGAGCGGGATGGGACGCGACTTTCTCCATAGTACAAGGATACCATCCTCTTCGCACAGGTCCTTGAGAGGCTCCCCAGACTCACCATCACACTGTCTTGCAATCAGCTTTTCGTTCCATCGCCCCACCAACTCCCACATTTTTCTTCCCTTCCCGTCGTTCACATACCCACGCACCTCAAAAGCATCCTTTCCACGCCACCCGCGTGCCTTAAACGTTAGGTGGCACACTTCACCTGTGCGGTGGTTGTTCACGATCATATCTCCGTAGTGGTCGATCCATGGCTGCCCTAGAATCAAATTGTTCACGCAGGTTGTTGGCTTGCGCCACGTATAATGCTCGATGGTCTTGCCGTCGGGGGGTTCGGCTCCAGGGATGAAACGGTTGGGCACCTTGAGTTCAAGATGCACAACCCCCTGAGGAAGAATTTCAAACGACTTGCCCCAGAATTTGGATTTGACATCGGTATCACTGTAGAAGTTGAAGTTGGTAGAGTCGCAGTAGCAAGCACTGATGGGCGGATGGTGCGAGACCTGTTCGGCGATGTAGCGATACCCTTTATCTTTTCGCACATACTCGAAGGTTTCTCCCTATCAAAAGGAAAAATAAAGCAATATTAGAAACAGGACCGATATGGAAAACCACTCCTTTTTCCAACAAACTCACCAGGAGCGGGTTAAATGGCTTTGCAACCCGACCCCATGTGCTTGAATAATTGCTCATAGCAAACGCCCCCACATACAGTGCGCGCTCAACTGCGCTAGGTTGCTGCACAGCCTGGTCGAGGAGCTCGCTATATTCCATGTCCTCACAAAGACGCTGTAACATACTGGTGGGCTCGTTGAACACCACGGGAATACTGATTTTGGTTAGATCCTTGCCTATGTTGTTCTTGAGGATAGACCAGAGTGACATCGAGGGTTTGGGCGCTGAAGGATCGAGGGGAAGCTCCTTGCGGAAGACAGCGGGATATCCAGCGGCAGCTTGTTCAATGGGGTCGATCTCTTTGGCCGCATTCTCCAACTCCGCCTGCCCTATGCTTTCTACTACACCCTCTATTTCGCCCATGCCTACCTCCATTTCCTCCTGTTTAGCCTCGGCGTTATCTCCAAAGGTTTCCACTCCTGTTTTCTGCTCTTGGACTTGTTCTTGACCCAGCGCTGAATCCACTTTCGGCTCTGCATTCTCGATAAGCTCTTCCACCTCAACTTTCTTGACTGCCTCTGTTTTCGCAACTCCAATCTCCTCTTCAGCTATCAAGGTAACATCTTCCTCACCCTCAGCGTCCTCATCCTTATCCATTTCCTCCTCGAAATCTTCATCTAGTGCGTCAAAGAATTCATCTTCGTCGTCCTCATCAGAGTCCCCGATTAGATCCACGAGCTTCATGGGAGAGACGGGCCTTCCATCCACAAGGACAAATGGAGTTCGGCGCCCAAGGGGATCTGCTGCGGCACGAGAGGCAAGGCTACGTACACTGCGGATGCTACGAAGACTGCGCACGCTTCGCACACTGGCGGGGGTCTTGCGACCGGAGGAATTAGGCTTCTGAAGTTTAGCGGAGGCCTCGGAGGGTTCGGGCAGTTCGCTCTCAACTGGAGAGCGAGTATCTTTCTTGCACTCTTCCGTAGAGGGTTCTGTGGACCCATCTGTACCCTCTTCGTCTGCCTCCCTTTCTTTCACTTCGTCCTTCCCTTCGTCTGTTGTCTCTTGCGTGGCCTCTGGCTTCTCCTCGTCTTCAATGCCCTCCGTCAAGAGTTCCTTCAGAGCGGCTCTCCATTTCTTCTTCTCCCGCACCGAGCGTTGGATCATAGCCTCCATGTCTTGCGCTTGAATCGATAATTGGCGTAAGCCTTCCTCCATGCTGATTTGCTTGTCGCTCTCCATGCGATGCAATTGACGCCAATGTTGCTCACGCTCCTCGGCCATGCGCACAATCTCTATGAGTAGCTGGCGCATGGAAGTGAGTGAGCGGGTCAGAGCTTCGGTGCTAGCGTCGGTAGGGGAAAGGGTCGCAAGGATCTGTGCATGGAGATCGAGCTGGGCATATGCGTTTTGGATGGTAAGCGCATAGGTGTCCTGATGGGGGACCGCCTCTGAGCATGTGCTTTCTGTGGAGGGAGTGGATTCCGAGGTCAACTTCGTCGCAGGGGTGGAGATCTCGGTAGTGGAGGTTACTTGCGATTGAGACGGGGTGGAGGGCGGATGAGGCGGAACCACACCCGTGAAACTCATCGCGCTGTCTTTCTCGGTTGCTTGTAATGGCGTCGCCATACTCCAGCGTTTCGGAGAGTCGCTCTCCAGTTTGTCACCTTCTCCATCTTCATTTCCGCTGAACACAGACGAAACCCGAGGCGACCGGGGTGGGGAGTCGAGCAGATACTGCTTGGATTGCATGAGGGCATGCACCCACCGCTTAGCCTCCAGTGGATGGTCGGTTCGCAAGTAGTAGCGAATGGAGCCCTTGCCCACCACCTCGAATCGATTCTTGTCTGCGGGGTCGATGCGCACGCGTGCTTGCTTCATTGAGATGGATCCGCGACACGCATTGGATGCTTCCTCACGGCTCTTGTAATAGGAAAGGACTCCGTCAGCAAGTACAAACCATCGAGACTTGAACCCGCTCGCGTAGTTGGTCCACTTGCTCAGGTAGCCCTGTAGACGCGGCGGCTGCCCGGGGGTCACATTGGCGACGAGGAGATGCCGGGGGACTTCTTTGAGAGCGGCTTTGATTTTCTCTGACCTCGAGAGATCGCTTGGTCGCTTTCCCTTGGCGTCTCGAGCTAGAACATCTGCACCGTGGGAGACTAACCACTTGACGATGTCTAGCATTCCGCTCTTTACGGCAATATGGAGAAGGGTTGACCCGTTTTCGTCCGCCACGTCATTGATGCTCACGAGCGCTGCGACTCTGGGGTCGCCAAAGAGAGCCTCCAACTCCTTTATTCTTCCATCCCTGACGCATCCCCACAGAATGCGCTTCTTCTCTTCAATGAATGCCGCTTGGCTCAGCTGCAACATGGCTGCTACCTCTTCTGACCCGGCCACATCGAGCGGCGTCTTACCCTCGATGTTGGGTACGACGTCATTGATATGGGGTTGGTCAAGAAGCAACCTGACCACCTCAACACGCCCAAGGCGTGCGGCGATATGGAGCGGGGTATTTCCATTAAGGTCCTGTTGGTTCAGCCGGGATTGTTCGAGTACGAGCGCAATAACTGGAAGCTGCGCACATTGGACTGCCCAGTGCAGCGGCGAGGGGCGCTTGTGGCGACTGGTGGTGTCTGGCGGTTCAGAGGGGAATTCTTTGAGCAGCTGTTCGATAGCGCCGAGGTCACCTTATTTCCAAGTAGAAAATAACAGGAGTCAAAATAAAGTTTCTTTTAAGCTTTGAAGCCATATTAGCCTATATGGGCTCCTCATATAAATTTTTATCCTTTTGCTGAGCTGATTCCCTTACCTATCCGAAGGGCCTCCAAGAGTTTAGCGGTTCGCAGCGTCTCATCCTTGTCTGAAATGCGATAGATGGTGAGCATCCTAAACCCGGATCATATCAAACAGCCGAGAAAAAAGGCAGGAGAGAACTTACCTAGACTCAATTGCTTCAAGTCATGAATGGTCCCCAATGGCACAGCCTTGGATGACAGGCTTCGTCTCACAGAACGGGGATCAGCGTATGATTGTCGGCGTGATTCGGCTTGCATGCGACTGGACATCCCCAAGAGGGAAAAAAAACTTGGATTTCAAGGGAGGGTATTGCCCCAAAACCTGAGCTGGTATACGAATCGGAGAAGGGGAGAACTGGGGAGCGAGCAGAGTTGTAAGCCAGGACGGCTGGTGGGGAATCAAACAGAGTATCAAAATCAGCGGCCCGCGGCGTAGCAAAGAGCAAGGATGGGGGCAGGGCTTTCCGAGTGAGTAGCACACCGGCTCCAACGGTGAGGCCCCTTTAAATTTAATGAGGTTTGATAGATCCAGATAGACAGATGAAAAATGAAGCACCGATTTCCTTGTGGAACTGCTGCCCAACCCCATTCAATGCAAACAATTGAAAAAAAAAGCTTGTTTCCTCTCCGCACCATATAAAGCCATCGATTCTTGTGCTCGCCTTCTATAGCCGATGTTTCTTAGAGAAAAAGGAAATACATTCTCGCTCTCCCCTCTTTGAGTTCTTAGCTTTACCACTTAAAAACCAACTGTTAATAATAAAGAAGAAGGAAAAAGAGAAACGGCAGAAGAGAGAAGAAGAAGAAAAAAAATGAACGTAAAGAAGAGGAGGGAAAAAAAAAGAGAAAAGGATACAAGAAAAAGGAGAAGAAACAAAATTCTAAAGAAGAAAAACCAACTAGTGCTTCTTGGTCGGAGGTGAATAGAGGATCTTTCGGTTTGTAAGGCCGGCCCACTTGAAGCGTTTCACCCAGAGCGCCAACCCAGCGAGCATGGTCAGCATAACAATCGTCTTGAATCCCATCTTCTTTCGCTCGTCGTGCTCTGGCTCCGAAGCCCACGACAGGAAGGTCACCACGTCCTTGGCCATCTGCGAGGTTGTCGCCGGAGTTCCGTCCTCGTACTCTACAACGCCATCGAACAGTACGCGAGCCATGCCGATAGCACCCCCGGGGAAATAGGGGTTGTAGTTGAGACCCTCACGAATCTCAACGCCCTCAGGCGGGTCACAATAGCCGGTCAAGAGAGAGAAGACATAGTTGGGACCGTTATGGCGAGCCTTGATGATCAAAGAAAGATCGGGAGGAAGAGCACCCGCATTTGCGGCACGAGCAGCTTCATCATTAGGGTAGGGGCGGGGCAAGTAGTCTGACAGCTAGCGGCAGGTAAGAGACGGAGTAAGTTCCGATTCGTAAAAAAGAAAAAAAAAATAAGCGGCCATACTTTGCCGGGACGCTTGAACATATCTCCGTTATCATCCGGCCCGTCATCATACTCGACCTCCTTTGCCATCTCTGCAACCTCATCAGCAGTGTGCGACACTCCGACCAAATTGCGCCACGCGATGTAGTTCAACGAGTGGCAGGTGGAGCATACCTCCTGGTAGACCTGGAATCCACGGCGGATGGCAGCATGGTCGAAAGTAGAAAAGGGCCGTTCAAAATCCCACGGATAGTGCGGGGCGTGAAGTCCTTCGTCGGCATTGTCAGCAGACACAGTGTTTGTCATGTAGAGATAGCTGACAGTGGCAAGCGTGGCGGCACCACCAGCGGCGAGGGGGAATGCCTTCTATTTAATTCGTAGGCAAGAAGCAAGTCGTTACCTTTATTGAACGAAAAATGCTATGCATCTCTGCCAACGGAAAGATCCATCTACTTACGGAACGGGCTGCATTTGCCTGGGTAGAAGCAAGGCGGATCTAGGATTGCAGGAAACGTAAACATTCAGCGAGTCCATCGATCAAACAATGCATAATTCCTAAAAGCATCCATGTCACTCACCTGCGGCTGAGTAGCTCGTTTTAGCGAGCGCCCTACACTGTTTCCTGTGAGTCTAAACATTTTCGGTTGATTCTTTCTAGAGAGGAGAGAGAGATGATCTCCCTTCGATTATTTTTGTTTGCGTGCAAAAGGAGGGAGAGCAGCTAGGAAATCGGCTCCTTGTTTTCGACTGGGGTGTGCTAAGCCACCAGCTATCGCTCGTCTGAAAGATGAGGGGATGGAGGTTGCGCGGTGAAGTGTCTTATAATAATCTGAAATTCATGGAATGTAGCTTGATGCGGCTTCTCTGTAGGGTCCCCATGAATCACTATCATGAGCACCATCAGCGAGCATATTCTAATGGAGAATGCATGTTTTGAACGACATAGGGGTGCTTGCAGCCCATAAACTGCCCTTGCCCTCTGCTTTGACTGTAGTAGCTAGGGGGAGAGCATAGCCGTCTGACCCGTCATTTTTGTCACCCTGCCCTATTAGATTTTGACGCCTGGCAGAATTACCTCAATGGAAATCGGAGGAGGGGGAGGGGAGGGAAAACAAATCCCAGAATGCAATGAAGTTGGCGATGGAAAGAATCTGGAATGGAATCAAGACAATAGATAAAATCGGAGGATAGGAAAACGTAACGAAACCTAATAAACCAAGCAAAATGCGATCAAAATGCTTTTCTACTAGAATATCGTATGATATAGTGACCAATGAAAGGCCGATGCCCCAACTGATAAATCCTGCCATTCCTTCGTACAAGGGTGTTGAGGGTGGTTATGGCACGACGAAGTTGTGCAATGCGGCAAAAGTCAGCCTTAAAAGCTTGTGTTCCAAAGGTTTCTTCTCATGCACGCGAGCAGGCTACCAAAAATTCATTAACAAGTCCCAATTTATTTCTGTTCCTGTTCTACTTTATCAAACTGAAACCCTATCAAATTCCTTGCCTTTTTCTACTCATAGAGTGGGTTATTATTAGCCTGCCATGGTCTCGTTCCCTGGTTAAGCAAGACCCCTCTTTCTCTATTTTTCCAAAATCGCATCATTCTCTTGTCTCCCCTTAGTCATACCCGCCGTTCCATAGAGTAATGTCGGCGAGGGAGCGTGAGCAGAGGCGCAACTCAACCCTCAAATTCCCCTCGCTTCTCACCCCAGATGCCTCTTCTGAGGCAAAGCTCTTCAACTTTCAATTACGCCCACGTTCCGTATCGGATGCAACCTGTCTTCATCCTGCTGCCACCACCTCCAATGAGCCTGGACCGCCACGCGGCTCTCCATTCCGGAGGTCGCTCACCTTTTTGAAGCAGGGACCTGTCATCACTGAGACCTCTCCAAGTTCTCCAGTGTTGGTGGGAGGTGCCCAACCTACGATAATCAAGCGCAGAGGCTCACGTTCAGCAGAGGCTGACAAGGAAGTCGCCCTTAATGAGCCACAAAGTGATAAAGAACGACCAGTGCCTAGGCGGAGTATCAGCCTGATGGCTGACCATCCTGGTGAGCCGGAACAGACTTGGGGCGTCAGTCGCGACGAAAAAGGAGAGAGTCCGGTAAGCCAAATTATTAGAATAGCTATAGGCAGTCATCTTAATGAATGTGTTCGTCTACTCGCTGAAAGTCCAACCACCCAATGACATCCGATGTCACATGTATGACGAGCTCCCCCTCGGAAGAGTGGTCCATCTGGCCGCTTACCAAAACTCAACGCAAATTCCAGCGCTATTTTCCAGAGATAGCCGTCGAAGCTATCTGGGTGAAGCGATGCTTTACATGTGCGCTCGACCGCGATGCACTGTGGCAAGGACAGCTGTATTGCACACGGCAGTATGTGTGCTTCTACGGCAGGCTTTTTAATAAAGCTACGAGGATCTTGATCCACCGGCTGGACTTGACGGCGGTGGATAAAGACGTGCGCTTAAAAGTGATCCCGAATACGCTACGAATTTCCACAAGTCAAAAGACAGTAAGTCACTCTTCATCCAGAAAAAAATAACACAGCGCTAATCTCCCCCCTCCCACTCCTTTTTATTTTCGCTTGTATTCAATAGTACATCCTCACCAATTTTCTAGCACGCGATGCCGCTTATGAGGATATATGCGAGGTCTGGCGCAGTTGCACGGTGGGCGATACCTACGATCCTCTCGCCGTGGATATATCAGATGATAGCTTCACGGCTTCGTCTGAAATGGCCCGCTCCATTTCCGAGAACAGCTTCCTTGGCAAGGACGATTACGCATTTGGCTACGTTCCCCCCTCTCCTGTTTTAGATCCAGACTATTTCTTGGCACCAAGCGTGCCCGTACTTGCTGAGAATCTGGCCCAACGCGCGGGAGAGAGGCGCAGATCAAGAGATTTGTCCCTCCCACCATATGCCACCCAGCCGCACGCCAATACGGTAGAGGGTGCGAAGGGGGAGATGAGGGTAGATAGGTTGGCGGAGAAAGAAGATATGGGAGAAGTGTATTGGAAAGAACTGCTAGAAGATGGAAAAGAGGCTGAGCTGGAAATATCTAGTGACTTAAGACGCGTGCCAGAGCCTCGAGAAAAGCTTGCGTCCGAGAAATGCACGTGTGCGGAACACCCAAAACACGAGTTGGTGAATGTGGTCATCGCATTACCGCCCACCACCGTATTTGAGCTGCTTTTTGGGGAGAAAGGAGGGGATATCGTCCGGCGTGCTCACCAGATTCGCGGCACGCTAAGTTTGGACGTGAGTGATTGGACGGAGCGGGTTGAAGGCTCTACGGAAGAGAAGCCTATGCTCGAACGAGAATTGAAGTATCGGGCTTGTTTTCGAGTCCTCCGACATCGAGCCGTGACCAACTGCATTGAGGTGCAGCGACGTCACCCCCACGAGCTAGTGGTCGAATCCAGATCGCGGACGCCCCAGGTCCCGTTTGGAGACGTGTTTGAGACCGTCTATCGATGTTGCCTCACGAAGGAACGCAACAAGACGCGGTTGCGTGTGACAGCGGGAGTTCTATTTCGGAAGTCGCTGCTCTTCGAGGGGGTGATCGAGCGAACGGCTATGGATGGGATGGGGAGCTATTTCCAAGAGATCCTATCGCTCCTTCATGCGGCTGAAAGCGTGCGTCCAACTCGGCGGAGCCTTCACTCGAGGTTGGGTGAAACGCCGGGAACTCCTCGCGTTTCCTTGCGGCGGCGAGCAAGGACTAGAGGCTCTTCATCGAGCCGGCATGACATGTTATCTGAAACGCAGGGGGAGGCAAGTGTTCCGAGGATACCGGAGCAAGAGCGACCCAAATCCCTGGTGGAGGCGGAGCCCTCGTACCCGATTTTCAAACTTTTCACATCTCTTTTCGTGGGCTTTATCGCTCTGCTTCGTTCGGCGGCAACGCGAGAGGGCATCGGCCGCGCCAACCAAGCGATGCCTCGGAATAACGATCGGGTGATGGGAGGGGGTGAGACAAGAGAGAGGGATGCGCCATTCTCTCGCCGGTTGGCTTTCGCGTTCATTGTGATGGGTCTGGTCATCACGGCCATGAGTGTTTCGCGATTGCGCCAACTTGAAAAGCGACTGGCGGACGAAGGCTGGTGCGACAACCCTCAGGGAGCAGGCTATTCTCAGGAGGACCTGGGGCTAGGGCAGTATGAGGCTTGGAGACCCCTTTCCGACTTGCTTACGGAGCGAATTCAGGGCGGGCAAGGAAGAATGCCGCATATTGCAGTGGAGCCACTGCGAAAGCGAGCACAGTGGCTACAAAGTGAGCTCCGTGATATTGAACGTATGTTGAGCGAGCTAGATTTGGTGTAATGAGTCGTGTTCTATAGAGAATGCTTTTGCTTCCATGGGGATACATATATAAGAACATTTTCAGGTCGTTGGCCTCCAAAATAATTCATTATCTTATAGGG
>NW_027192207.1:190054-210218 GCF_041956535.1 Calcarisporiella thermophila
ATAGTACTATCTCTTCTATTTTCGTTTATTTTTTTCCCCTCCCCCTACAATCGCCCTTTCTATATACATAGTATAATTGTCTAATAACGTGTAATTTTCTTTTGACTAATTCCAATTAAAAATAGTGCTGCGTTTTTCCGTTCCCATTGTGCTTTCTTCATCCATTTACATTATGGCATGGTATAAGTTCACTTTCCAATAAATCTATTGAGTAGCAAAATAGTGTTCGGGGGAGGGGCTTATATGGATTAATTTAATGTGGTTTTACATATATACTCCTTCCACCACCTATCCCACTCTTCTCTTAGTTGCTCCTTCACCTCCTCCTCCTCGAAGATGCAGGCGATCCCGCGTCGCGACAACTCAAACAGCTGCATCTCGGTCATGCCAAATGTCCGAGCTGCTATCGCGTATTCGTTCGATAGCTCTGACAAAAAGACACCTTTGTCATCTGTGCAGAGAACAACGGCATGGCCCTCTCGCAGATGGTCTTTGACGTGATGGTCCTCGAAGGAGGCCACCGTGTGGCTAAGCACGTTGGAAGACATGCAGATCTCGATAGGGATATTCTGAGAGCGGATAATCTGCTGGCTAGCGGGATCGACGTGGGTAGCATGGCCAAGGCGATGCGGGGAGACGCTGAGCAAGCTCTCGGCCTCGTTCAAGTTTTCGGGAATCTCCCCGAAGTGCACGGTTAGGCGGAGCCCGCCTTCTCTTGCACGCACAAACGCAGGCTTGACAATATCAAAATGACCCTTCTCCACATGCCCGCATAGATCCAATCCCACCACGCCTTCATCCTTGTATTTCAGCGCAATATCAACCGTCTCCTGCGCTTGCTCGAGCGTTTCTCGCCGGTCAACACTGAGGATCAGGCGGACGAGGATGTTCGGGGGCGCAGTGCGTATTGCAGAGAGCACGGTTCGAACATAATCCTCCTTTGTCATGTTCGCAGAGATTTTGGGAGTGGTCCGCAGTTCAAGATAACGTACTCCGTCCGCCGCGAAATCTTGTACGACTTGCTGCGCTGCAAATCGGAGCGATTCCTCATCGGCGGTCAATCGATTCACTATCCGAAAAAGATCGAAGAATCTGGAGAAGAGAGAGTGGGGATCCATGAGCTTGAGAGGACACCAGATTAACTTTCTAAAATGTTATAAAATTTACTCTGCGATTTTAACTTTGCCTTCCGGAAGGGTGAATCCTTCGAGTTCGGGTATATTGGCCCGATGTTTGTTAACTAGGGTTTGAAAAGTAGAGGGAGATAAGCTGCCCGTCAAATGGGCATGCAGTTCCTATACCCAAGAAAAAAGTTGAATGCATTTGCTTCAATGTGAACTGAGCAACTTAGGTACTATACCCACCACCTTGGGGAGACGTTTGCAAAACTGTATCAGTTGCTCTTCATCGTGAACTTTGCCGTTGTTTCTTGTCATTTTAAATAGAGTAGTAGCCAATATTTTAGGGAATAGAGAGCCTTAATAATATTAAGGCTATAAAGGCTATAAGACGAATATATTATATTCGTCCAGGTAGGGACTGCCTCTTTCCTATTTCAAAGTGACTCACCCAAGTTTCCTTTAATAGAATACCTCAAAGTCATCCTGTCATAATAATAATGATAAAAGTACAATGTATATACTGGCAATAGAGTCTTTTGCATCTCCGCGAGCAAAAAGCGTTAAGCGGCTCTTTAAAATGCCATCTATACTATGGCGCTATAGTGGGTTTTATTTGAAAATGAACAATGCATTAAAGTAAATTGTTTATAAACCTGCAAAGAGAAGCTATATTATTATGATATATATGAGCTTGAAATGATATAAGGCTATCGACACCCTGTGCATTCTCTACCAGAAAATGGTTCGACACTCTATAAGCAAAATCAGTAACCTAATGGAGTGAACAAAATACGCAAGGCATGGAGTAGTATGAACTCGACGAAAAGCATTGGATAATGTGAGGAATTTAGCCTATATTAAAACTTGAACTATTTCAGCAATCTCTCCGGTACATCTGTACTGGCTCACTCTCCTTCAATATTCTTTAGTAGATTTTAGATATGATTTGTTCAGTGGGAGTATTGCCAATTTCCTTCACTAGAAGTATATCTCGCCAAATTTGCCTTGTAGATATGCAATGGGCCGTCCGTTGCATACCAAAGTAATGTTTCCAGTTTCTAATGCAAAATATCTGCAGAATCCTCTTCCATGACCGCCACCATTACTCAAGCAAACCCATAAAATATTTAACTTCTTGAGAGACAGGCTTCGAAGCATCAATGGAGGCAACGGGCAAGTATACTCGTCTGCGATGGGTCATTTTCCACATGGGTACTTTCCATGTGGTGATAGATGCGGTACAGCAAGGGATGACGAACATCCCACTCACTCCAAGTCCCTTCATATTGGAAAAAATATCGTAAAGCGCCACGTTTTCGTCCAAACCGCCCGTGGAGTTCTTTGAAACGGCCTGTAAGCCGTCGACCACCAAAATAGCCGTTACCTTTTCCCGTTCCCTTTTCTCGCGCAACCTCAGCAGCTCAATAATGATTATAGGATGCGGTGCTTCATAGCCCGAAATAAGTTCAGTTAGGGGAATATTTGGAAGGAGTTGCCAAAGCATTCGTATGCCGATAATCTGCATCACTATATGCTCGGCCTCTTTGATAGCGCTACTCTCATTCTCTAGACTAACGTGGAATACCCAGGCGTTCTCAAGCCTATTCTTCAGCTCCGACTCCTCTCATGGTAAACAAGCAATCAATGAGTTGCGGAATTCGTTAGCATTACGAGATTTACCGGTGCCAGCTCCAGCGAGGAAGAGATAAAGCGGCATAGTTGTTTTGTCTATATAGCCGTAGCAAAACTATGATAATGATCGACAAGTGTCTCGCGTAATTTTTCATATAATTTCGGATGAGGTTGCAATTTTCCATAATGTGAACAATGATAGAGCCAGATGTAATAATCGGTCGCTTTCCTTCTCCTTGATTTTATACTCTAGCTCCTCAACCGTACCCAATCTGTCAATTTCGACGGTAAAGAGCTCTGCATAATAACGATTGAACACACAGCTGATCTTCATTATGTACTTGCTATAAGAAAGTAGCTTTTTACCTTACGTGTCGCATATGAATTTATTTCCGCAAATCCTTTTAAATGAATGACGTAGCTTTCCAGCGACTTTAATTTTTCTTTGCAGAAATTACTCTTACGCAAAGGTGAATTGAGCCCATACTCTTAATATATCGAAAGTTGGGTGTAGCACCGTCACAAGTGGCACTACCCATCCATCCTACAAGAATAGCCAGAATTTGACATTTCGTTTGCTTCAAACTCATATTCTTTTCAATGCGACCTATTCTCCAATACACTGGCAGCACAAGCAACACCAGAAACAAATAGCAGGGAATTGACCGCCTGTTATGGTAAGGAGGATAAGGCAGATTCAGCGCTATTCACGTTGAAGCTGCTCCGAAATCTTATTGTTGACTCACTCTCCCTTTAATAGCGGAAGGGAAAGCTTAGCGTAAGCACAGGGAAACGGCACAAAGTATATTAGAAGGTTCGCCTCACTTTCCCCACCTCTTCCCTGGGAGGACAAAATCCTCGCCGAGATATTTGTAGCTTGAGCTACAACCTACAACCTTGCCGCCTCTCTTAGCAAAACGCGTTGACTCAACCCCTTTCAGCACCGCGCAATGAAGATTACATAAAATTTATTGCCGTGGCTCCCACCTGTCAATGGAATCCATTTGAGTGTCTCGGTGCTGTCCACTGACGGTCTCGCCCCACCTTTGAACCTTCCCTTCTAACTATCTCAAATGGATCCTCCCGCCGCGCTCTGCGTCAGCATGGTTGTTGTTCTTTTGCTGCGGCTTGATTTCTTGTCTCCTCAAGATGGGCCGCTCCTTCCCTTAACGAGAAAATCTATCCTGAGCTTGGACGCCAGAGCGGCCCCTCTTTTGGCTTATCCCTTCCAAGGGAGAGAGTTCTTGCAATCAGAGTTCTTAACCTGATTGGAACAAGCTTGTTGAGATGATAAGAGTCTCGATTCCCCGTTGTAAGCACCCCCTTCCCCTCTCTAGATAAGAGCATGGTAACATTAAATGATGGTAAAGATAACGTAAACCACAACATCGATGAAGGGTCAAGTGGGCCGTTTCAGTTATGCCTTTCCCATATCCTGCAAAGCGCATGTTAGCAGGCCTGAGCAAAGCAAGCACTCCGCCTCCCTCCAGCTCGGTGGCAAAACTGCGAGTCGCGACGGTCCACAAACATGCCGATTGCATCCTCCCGCACTGGCGAGAAGAGGGTGCGCTGAAGGAAGCCCCGGTCCCTCACGTGCACCCGGGAGGGCAAGTCCAGTCGAATGGTTCTGCGTCGCAGGCTCCCCGCCCTATCCTCGCTTGTCGACCTCATGCAAGACCAAGCTGGGCGCGAGATGCAGCCGCCGCCTCATGCAAGCACTCCGTCTAATGAACGCAAACAATTCCTCGGAAGAGCAGGTTTTTGGGCTCCGTTCTCACGAAACCCAAACAAAATCCTGCAAGCTTTAGCGTTTTGCATGCAAGCTTATCCAAGGCTCGTGCTTCTTATTTGATTCATCCCCATCACGCCCAACTCTATTTTCGTTGTTCACAGACTCCACGCAGGCCACACCCACAGGTTTGGCTCGTATGCCCAAAGCTCTCAAGCAAACAAAACAAGAAAAAAAAAGGCAGACCGCCCTCAACTTTCTTATTAGAATTAATAGAAGCTAACCGGAAGAGAGGTGACAAAAAACAGGAATGCGAACCTAGCCAAGAATGTTGATAGATCGAATAAATAATAAATACATTCTGATGAAGAGCTCATAGAGGGGAGGGGGGGGGGATAAAGCAGAGCAGGGTAAAACAAAATCAGCTCAGGTTTAGACACAGATATACTAGAATGATAATTAAGAAGGAAAAAAAAACGGGATAGCAAACAAAGAGAAATGAAAACCACCGAGAAACGGAAGGCAGGAATATTGACAGCAAAGAAAAACAAATAACAATCCAAAACTAAGATTATACACAGGGGAGGGGGAGATAAAAAATAATAGACAATCACCCATCATGAATAGGTTATGCAGGGTGAATCGCAATGATAGCACCTCAAGATCGAGTCCTCTCTTCGCTCCATTGCAGCCACCATCAGCTTATGTTCTTTCCGCCTCGCCACATGCTTGTTCTTGCACACGGTGCGTGTGTGTTGAAACGCAATCCCGCAGCTATTACAAAGGCGCGAATTGTGCCCGTCCCACCCCGGACGGGCCACGGGAGAGTTGCGCAGCGACGCCGAGCACGCCGAGCACGACCCGATTTTGGGGACGCGCCGGCGCTTCATTCTCTCGCTGGGCTCAGAGCTCGGAGAGCGGCGCTTCCTCTGGAGCTCCTCGGGCCGAGAGGCCTCCACCTCGGCCACGAAATCTTCCGATATCAGCGTTTGCTCTTCTTGGTCCCGCTCCGACGACTGGCTGTCCCTCTCGCCGCACTCTCCCCCCTCCGGCAGCACTTTCAGGGCGCGTTGAAGTTCGATGCTGCAGAACTCTGCAAACGCAACGAAAAACGGGTCGCGGCGCGGCTCCACGCTCCACCGCCTGTCGCTCGCCAAACCAAGGGTGGAGAGGGCGGGCAGGCGTATTGGCGAAGAGGGCAGCGCGAGTGGCGAGGAGCAGGTGTTGAGTTGGGGATTGGATGGGCATTGGACTTGCTGACGCATTTGAGCGCGCCGAATCATTTCGGTTTGTAGCGAATAGAGCGGCGGGGGAGTCCGCGGCGTATCAAGATAATGGCCGCATTTAGCAGAAATGTACATAGAAGATGAGATGGGATGCAGCGTCCAGATTAGACCTAGTTGAGGACGAGATTCCCAAAGGGGGATGACTTGGATTGGGCGCACACTTGGAAAAGAAGGCCAAGTCAGGGGAAACAGGCAGGAAGAGGATAGGAGATAATGGGAGAAGCCAAGGGAAAACAGGGGAGAGAAGAAGCGGGTCCGAAGGGGGCTAAGGGGGGGGGGGGGGAAAGCCGGGCCCAAGGAAGAAGGAAGGGAGGAAGGGGAGAGAGAAGGAAAAAAATAAATCATCCAGAACGGGCGGACAAAGTTAACCTCTGTTCCCGTGTTGGATTTCCCCTTTCCTCCTGTGCCTAATCGTTTTGGGCGGGCAGCCTCGAATTCAAGTGGTCACCCGCTGCGCATTTGAGTTTCCGGGAGGGGTCGAGCAGGAGGCAGTTGATCTCTCAAAATTTCGGCTGCAAACTCTGACTCTATAACCGACTTGGTGGAGAGCCGTGACCCAGACAAAAGCTTGATGGGCCAGAAGGGCGGGGCGGCGCATGATATGCTTGCACAGAGAATGTCAAAGTTTTTTTGTGTGTAAGCTAATATACGGCTGCAACCGTTACACGGAGCCTTTCTATTTGTTCTTGTATATTTGTTTTTATTATTGTTATTAATATATAATGTTACATGAGGGGGAAAGGGGGAGCGACAGAGGAAAGCGAAAAAAAAAAGACAACGGGAAAGCAGGCCACGCTTTGCATCACATTGACCGCTTCCCGCAGGCGAAACAGCTGGAGGAAGGCATGGGACTAAGAGGAGGGAAATAAATAAGCCAAAACAAACAACCCTTTTGCAACGTTGGCTCCGCCCGTTCACTTGGCAACCCCAACCACGCTCTTCTTGCGCTCCGCAACATAGGGCACCTTGCCCGGCTTCGAGTGCCGCCGCAGATTGTCCTCCTTTCGCTTGCGTGCGTCCAGCATGGTGCGCTTGAGCTTCGAGGTCTTGGTGATCGCCTTGGGGGTGTTCCTGTGGCGGGAGATCTTCTTGATCTCCGGCATTTCCTTGTAGCGTTCCTTCAGCTTGTCGGAGTACTCTAGGTGCGCGCGCTCGCGGTAGTCCTTGACGCCGATCTTTTCCGATGCGTTGGCCTTCCAGACACGGATATTGCCGTCGTCGGAGCCGGAGAGAACGTATTTCGAGTCCATACTGAAGCGAACGCTCCATATCCTAGTTAAACAGAATGCCATCAAGTAAATAAACAGCTCTACACCACCACCCCCCTCTCGTGCCATCAAGATGATGATGAAGTATACCGTTGCATTCGCTTGGTGTGATAAATATCTCGACTGTGGCCCTCACGTGCCTTGAAGATGCGGACGGAGCAGTCGTACGAGCCCGTCACAATCTCCTCACCCGTGGGCGAATAGTCCACATCGAGCCTAATAGATAAAAAAATCAGAGCCGAGTTAGCACACCTGAACACTCGACGACTTGCTGTGCACAGCAGGATGCACTCACACTGCTGATACATGGTCCTTTAGTACATTCAACGCTCTGTCCATCTTTCGCATATCGAACGTGTAACAGTTGTGGTCTTCATTTGCAACAGTAAAGTTGAACGCCTCCATGGGGTTCCATGCTAGTGCATTTGACTTCATGGTCATCACGAGTTTTGAGAGTGGGGATGAGGTGCGAAGGTCGTAAAGGATAATGGTGCGATCCGTCCCACAGCTCGCAACCACATTGGTTTCAACCTGGTTGAAGCGTACTGTGTTAACAGTATCAGCGCCCCAGGTAAATGTGTGAATGGGCTCGGATCTGAAAACAGGATATTATTGAGTAGGTTGGAGGGTGGTTTTAGTTTGGAGGAGAGATTACCTGTTCTCGTCCCAAATGTCGATCTGGGAGCCGGAGGTTGCGAAAATGGGTTCATTGCGGTGGTGATCAATGGCGCTAAATGCATACCTCCCGATATATGTGTTCATAGGCTAATGAGGGAGAATATCGAGCAAAGAAAGCAAATGGGTTGGTGGTGTGATTGGGCCAGATTAACGTGATTATTTCCATTTACCTCATCGGGGGTATCATTGCCATCAAATTTCCAGATCTTAACCGTCTTGTCCAATCCACACGACAAGTAAGAGTCATTATAGGCACTGTGGCACACGCCCTTGACAATCCCCTTGTGTCCAAACGTAGACCATAGTGTTTCTCTCTCGGAAAGGCTCCATAACCGAATTTCACCATCGCCACTGCCCGAAATCAAGGTATCCAGTTTCTTCGGATGCCGTGCCATGGCATAGACGCCATCAGCATGACCGCTGAGAGCGCCAATAAACGGCTTAGCAAACAAACGCTCGAGCTTTACGGATCGCAATGCGCGGGTGTACTCGCGAGCCTTTTCAAAGGGATGCAGATTGGGATCAAAATTGCGTTGCACTTTGTGGATGTCCTGAGCGCGCTCGCGGGTATAATCCTCTGCACTCCGTGATATTGCTTTCACTTTCTACAAAAAAAGGGCAATTGCATTGAGATGCTCCCGATCTCCCATTAATTAAAAAGGAAAATTACCATTTTGTAGAGGAATGTGTATTATAGCTGGTGGAAAGCGATTTTTGAGACTGGCTTTTCTTTTTGTTATTCTTTGTTTACCGTGACTTCACCTAAGCCACACACCATCTGATTGACTCCCATTGGCCGATCATTTCATTTACCATTTGTAGTAATAATTCATTGTTTCCAAACGTGTGAAGATGAATTATTTCATGATGATGAATATAAAGCAGAAGAGAGTTTTCCTTGGAAGAATAAAAAAAATACAATGATCCCTGCATAATGACACTACTCGTCTGGCGATCCCGAGGTTGGGCGTTTCTTCACTCCTCTCTGGCCCACAAGTGATCAAGGACCACGGTTTATTTCTCCATAGCTTACTAATAGTCCTCTACACAATATATAATCTTGTGCGTGCTGCTTAGGTTAGTAGAAGGGTTGCACCAAGGATATAAGCTTCCCAGTCAGAGTGGCCTTGGTTTTGTTTATTTTACTCGGTATCTCGATTCGAACCAATTTCCCAAGTGTGCACGCGCAGACCTATTTCAAACTGATACGCCGATATTTGCGTCATTTTTTTTGGAGAGTACCCATTTTTACATTAGACTTACGATACTTGTGCTATTTTCTAAGATAAAAAAAATAGATAGATCCAGCGACCCATCGTTCTTCCAGTCCCCCTCCCCCCTCCCTTAACTTAAACTTCTAAAGAATGTCTTGCCTAGACTTTGCGTACTATGATATACGTAAAGATGGCTCTCACACTCCGCCCGAGCCGCCTCCACACACCCACCATCTCCCTCCTAACAATACCCTAGTAGACATGAGAACGCATGTGTTCCGCCCAGTTACCTCATTCGATTACTTCACACAACCCGCCTCTCCTCTTCCCCAGGACGCCGAGAAAACCTCACCGCCCCCCCTTACTTTAACCGAACCCGCCACCACCCTGGCGGCCAGCCGCCCAGGAGGGGAGCAAGAGCAAAGTGCTGGCAAAGGCACCCGGTTCCAGGCTTGGTTCGGGTTGGTGATGATTGTCATGCTAACGTCGGTGGGAGGGATGAACTGGCTAACCTTTGCGGTGGTGTCGACAAAGAGCACGGAGTTTTTACAAGTGAGTTTTACCGCGGTAAACTGGTTGTCGAACGCCAGCTCAATTGTGTATGTAATTATGAGCCTGTTTACAGGCTGGTATTACGATCGGTTTGGGATCAAGAGCGCGGTAAGTGCGGGTGCACTAAACTACCAAAGCTTGAGCCAATGGGCATCTGATTTCTATATTTTTCTTTCGTTTTCTATATTATTCATTCATATTTAGTTGGTACTGGCAGGCATTTTGTGCACAATTGGGTGTAGCATTCGTTACATGGCAACCTATTTAACGGAGGTCGGCTTTCGATACGCCGCAATCATGATTGGGCAGGTAACGTATGAAGCACTGGAAAATCCAAACACCATACTCACCCTACGGGTTTGTTCTAGCTGTTGGCGACGGCAGTCAATCCACTGGGATTAAATCTTACCACCAAGTATGCAGTCTCTTGGTTTACCGCCAAGGAACGTGTCACCGCAAATATGGTTGCAAGTAAGTTATTCGTGACTACGACATCGCATAGTCGACTGTTCAACTTATTCATTATGCCTCCTTCCCCCCTTTTCTCTAGCTTTACCCATAGGAATGAGCGCATCCCTTATCTTAATACCCTATTTAACACCCTCGCAAGATAGGATTCCTTTCATGGTAAACACTTCATCCCAAATTTTAAATAGTCATCCCATACAACCATTCAAAGCCTATTATTCTTTAGCTTCTCGTCCTCGCCCTCACCTCCTTAGCCGTCACGATCCCAACCTTTTTCCTAGCCAAGCATCCCCCCACTGGCATGTCTGTCACCTCCTGCGCACCTAGGCTTCCCTTTTGGCAAGGGCTTCGCTCACTTGCTCGCAACATGAACTTCTGGCTGCTTGTTTTTCTTTTCAGCGTGAATATGGGTTTGAACACGGCTTTCACCAGCCTCATCAATCAATTCTTGGTTCCATATGGCTATACCGATCAGCAAGCGGGCGTCATCGGCTTTATACTGATTGGTTCCGGTGCTCTTGGGATGAGTTGAGTAGCGTTGATTCCCCCCCCCCCCCTTTGGGGGGAGGGCCTCCTCAGGGAATCTTTCAAACACTAGTCTAAATGATTTTGTATTGACTTGTGTAGTCATCTTGAGCCCCATTGTGGATCGGACCGGCGCCCACAAGCAATTCCTTAAATTGTTCACCCCGTTTCTCGCCCTAACCTACATCGGCTTTTGTTGGACAATTGCGCCCAACAACTTTTGGCCGATTGCTGTAGTCGCGGCCCTGAACGGCATTTCTTCGATGACCCTGATGCCAATCTCACTTGAATTAGGAGTAGAATGTAAAACGAATGACATCCCCATTCTTATGGTGATGGGTCAGGACTGGCTAACTCGTGTATGTGGCCTTTGTAGGCACGTATCCTTGCTCTGAATCCGTTTCCACCTCGATCCTTTGGCTGGTTTCGCAAATATTTGCCATTGTCCTGTTAGCCATCGAAGATTCCCTGCGAGAGCCCAACGGGACTCCTCCCAATAACTTGGCGGCAGCATTGACTTTCCAGGCCTTCGTGGCCTCGTCCACGGGGATTCTGGTGTTCCTCTACAGCGCGCGAAACCTACGCATGGAGCAGGATCGGGGCCAAACCGGAGGAGACGAGGAGAGTGAGAAAGAACGTAAGACAAGTGATGCCTCTGCCGGAAGCGCGGATACCGATACGACCTTGGCGGAAGGGGCCAATATGGCAAGGGGAGAGGTGGCAAGAGGTAGAGTGGCATCTAGAGATAGATACAATGGAGACCACGGGGTCATTGAGGTGCGTAGAGTATGATATTCCAAACTATATATAATATGTATCTCTGTTTAATAATGCAATAGTAATGCCACCCATATACTTTTATATAACCTCAATAAAACAAGCAGCATTGAAAATACGCTTCATTCATCTATATGCATAGACTCCTGATTAGACCGATAGATAGAAAGCTTGTTCATTGGCAATTCAGGAAGTGACTGCTAACCTAGCAATTTAAACATATTGACAGGATGGATAGGTCATTCTCATTCGCTTCGATGGTGTTTTCCTTTAAGTTCCATTTTCCCTACATTCTTCTTCGGTATGCTTCGCCTCTTTTATCGCATCCCCGCCATTAGATCCCTCTCAACCGTTACAAAAAATGGACCTGTGCCTATCGTCATCAATGAAGAAGATTTGGAAGAGAAATTTGTAAAAGGGCATGGAAATGGAGGGCAAAAAGTGAATAAAACGAGTAATTGCGTGCAGATCGTGCACATTCCCACTGGCATACGCGTCTCGGTAATATATATTTTAATATTGATGGAGATTTGGTGATGAACGATGCATTGTTAATCGGATTGCTGATCTGTTTGCACTTATTATATTTGATTAGTGTCATGCAAACCGATCTCTGAATCAAAATCGATCAGAGGCAAGGCGAATTCTGCGAGATAAGTTGGACGAGATGATGAATGGGGAGCTGTCTAAACCCGCGCTGAAAGCACAAAAGATCGCCCAGCGGAAACGACAGCGTGAGAAGCGGGCAAAGAAGAAATACGGAAGGGCAGTAGAGAAGGAAGCCGAAGATGGCAATAGAGGGGGAGAAAGCGAAGATAAGCGTGAAGAAAAGGAGATTTAGTGTATCAAGAAGGACCCGCTGAGCGGCCTATTTATATTTATATATATACATGTGCAATAATACACAATAAATACCACCCCGTCAATAGAGAGGACTATTCTCCTCTGCTATAGAGAAGCAGTTTTTCCAACCGCAGCTTGACCGGCTCATCCACCTTATACGCCAGCGTCTCTGCCTCGCCCGGCATTCGTAAAGCTCTCAAGCGCACTAAACCCACCGGTGGCTCATGTTGTTCTCTCCGATCCTCCACGACGACAATCTCTTTGCGACACTCTGTTACGTTCGCATCCCACCGTATCTCCGGGATATCCGCCTCTGCAATATTGACGGCCAAGCTCAACTCATGCTCCTTCCCGCTGTGTTGCCCAAGACAGACCAAGATCTCTTTCATGGAAGAGAGTGTCACCGTGTCCATTTCCGGCCCCGATTTATCTACAAGGGCGTAGCGCCCATCCGCACTGAAACTGCGCAGCGGGCCGGTCGCGAAATAGGCGAACCGATGGCAGGGAGATATTTGCCTGAATTCAAGGAGAGTGTGCGTTTCAATTTGTCGGTTTTTATCCATCCCTACCAAGTTGAGCTAGGCGCAAGGATAGAGATGCAGATCAAGGGTTGGATGCAAATGTTTTTTAGACAAGTTCTTTTTAGAGAAGTATATTCACCTGGATCCACATTCCCCTTTTCATGTAATTCTTCATTTTATTTGTAAGAATTCGATGAGCTACTGCGGCGAATCGCTTGTTTGCACTACGGAGGATCACAAGCGACTCAAAGGGAAGAAAGCTGAATATGAGATCGAGTAGCTCCTCTGCAAGCTTGTCAAATGCAGAATCAGACATTATTTAATTCAGATCAAGATTGTAAGCCTGAAATGTTAGAGTGAGGCCTCTGTAAAAAAAAAAGCAAAAAGGCCTTGAGGAGATAATGTAAACTTTTATAAGAGGGAGTTCTCTTGGTTTTAGCGGGGAAAAGTACCGGCGAAGAGATGGGATTGCTATCCTGATTAGAGTGAAAAAAAAGAGGCGGTGCAATAAGGGCCTCATATATGCATGGAGAATTGGCATATTTGCAAAATAGCAGAGTTGGCTCAGGTTTGATTTGCTTGTGCAGGATGATCTATATTCGTTCTTAATTCTTTTCCTCTTCCTGTTCACTCCTTTGACGCTCACCCTTGAAATTACATCCCTTTCTCTCCTTAATGTTTTGAACGATACACCCCCCCACCTCCACCCCACTAGATATACACGCTCCTTTCCTTAACAGAATCTACATTCAACCTACTCTCCTTTCATTTTGTTGGTCGCAAATTTTGAGCCATAATATTGTTTGATTGCTGAAATTTCCCTCATTCTTACCCCCTCCACCAACAATCCCCTTATATTCCCTCACCCACCCTCGCTTCTCCCCCCCTAGCCCTCTTATCTACTCTCTTCCTTGCCCACATCCTTTCTTTTGATTTTCTGAAATTCCTTCCAATCATTAATGTCGACAACACAACTCCCTTCACGTCCATTTCTCAAGCGATCGGCTCCGATGGCTGATGAGAATGAGAATGTGAAGGAGCCACGATCGTTTGGCGGTAAGAAAAAGCCACTTTCGTCCAAATCCACCACCACCTCCGCGGCTGCTTCCAAAACTCGTCGTAGCGCTCTGTCGATTGTTGACGCAAACACCAAGGTAAGATTGGGTTTAAATATCTACTACTATCGACTCTCAGAGGTCTTATGCTGGAATTCTGTATGGACACAGGGGCAAAGAGAATTGAATAAGGATAGCAAAACAACAGCCTCTGCCACATCATACCTGAAATCAACGCGTGTATCATCCAAATCCTATTCATCCACAACCACAGCAGGTGCACCCCCAAAACAAAAACTTCGTGTGCGAAAACCGGAGGTCGTGGCGAAGGAAGAGGAGGAAAGTGCGGAGGCCCCGGTGGACGACGAGGATATGGAGGTGGACGTAAACAAGCCCGCCGACACCAGCAACTCGACGGAGGCAGAGCAGAATGAGGAAGCCAATGAGTTTGAGGACGAGGACGACTACCTGGACACCACAATGGTGGCCGAGTATGCCACCGAGATCTTCCAGTACATGCGGGAGCTGGAATTGCGGTATATGCCTGACCCCGACTACATGGAGCGCCAGACCGAGGTGCAATGGAGCATGCGGACCGTGCTTATCGACTGGCTTGTCCAGGTGCATTCTCGTTTCCAGCTTCTCCCCGAAACCCTCTTTCTCTGCGTCAACATCATTGACCGCTTCCTCTCCGTCAAGGTGGTTGCGCTCCAAAAGCTGCAGCTGGTTGGGTGTGCCGCGCTCTTCATTGCCGCCAAAGTCGAGGAGATTCAGTGCCCGTCCGTCACCGAGTTTGTCTACATGGTTGACCACCAGTACACGGCGGAGGAGATGCTCAAGGCGGAGCGATTCATGCTTAACCAACTCAAGTTCGAGCTTGGGTGGCCAGGCCCGTACAATTTCCTGCGACGGATATCGAAGGCGGACGATTATGATATCCAAACCCGCACGCTAGCCAAGTATTTTATCGAGGTCACTCTGGTGGACGAAAAGTTCCTGGACGTGCCGGCGTCCCTGGTGGCGGCCGCGGGACATTATCTGGCCATGATGATGCTGAACAAGGGCGAATGGGTAAATATCACTTGGTTGAATGTGTGGCGTGCCCTGCCAAACCTAACGACCTCCCCTTCTAACCTCGATTCCCATCTAGACGCGTGCCCATCGATACTACTCCGGCTACAAGGAGGAGGAGCTGCAGCCCGTGGTAGATCGGATCCTCGAATTGCTCCATCACCCGAAAAAACACCTAGCTATCACTGAAAAATACTCGGAGAAGCGGTACATGAAGGCGTCGTTGTATGTATCTCATCAACTGTCGAAGCGTCAATTTTAAGTTGGCCTGTTTATTTGTTTGTGATTGTGTTTAAAGAATGCGCTCTTTACCTTCTTCTATATTGTGTGTCCTTGTTCTCTCTAGAGTCTTTTTTTTTTTTTAACCTTCTCCTTAAATTGTTTAATTTTTACTATAATTGTGTGCTTATTATTCTTTTCTCTCCTTCTTTCTCTCTTTCTCTTTGTTTCTATTCTTCTGAGTGTTGCATAATTTCATTGACCTTTAATTTTTATAAATATACGTTTTTCGCCTACTGTTCAAATAAGAATGCGCATGAGGACAAAAAAAAAAATTTGACGCGCAGCATCGTGATTTGATTTTGCCGCTGATTCCCCTCTTTAGACTATATATTCCCCTAGATTGCCTTAACAATTTCAGCCAAAATCGAAAAAGTGAGATGATCTCAGCAGGTCCCACAGGTAGCCTCTTCATTTTTTGAGTTCACTTAGTAGCGATCATATTGACATTGTCCCTGATTAGGGTTCTATAATGCCTCTGTCACGAAGGGCATCTTGCTTGGTGTTGGAGGATGCTCGCTGCTGGCCTCTATTCTCAACTTAAAGCCTATGTTCCATCTACAGCTCATTCCTCATTTAACCAGAGATCACCAGGTATCTAAGGGCTAGATCGATATATATTCCCTGAAGCTGTATACTGATTCCTTCAATTCTTTTTTTTTTTTTCCTACCAGTTTTGGCGGCTAGTCACCTCCCATGTTGCCTTCACCAATTCGGGTGAGCTCTTTTTCGGTATGCTTATAATCTATCATCTCCGCGTCATCGAGCGGCAGTTTGGCTCCGTGAAATATGCGGCCTTTGTCTTTGTTTCCGTCGCCATGGCCACGATTCTAGAAGTTGGGGCATTAATGATTTGGGGCTCATTGAATGGAAAATATATACCCGCCGGTCCTTACGGGTTCATTTATGCCGCTCTATATCAGTACTACAAGCTCATCCCTGAGACATATCGGTTCCGTTTATTCGGTGTGCCTCTGACCGACAAAATCTACCTCTACGTCCTCGCCTCCCAACTCTTAATATCGCATTTCCCTAACTCCGTGGTGGCTGGTGTTTGCGGATTGGTCGCAGGGATGTTGTACAGGGCCGATGTGGCCAACGTAAAGCGGTGGCGATTCCCGGGCGTCCTAGTAAGATTCGCTAAGAGATGGCTAGAGCCCTTGCTGGCCAGCCGGCCCACAATCCGGTCGAACGCGACCACTCAGGAACAGCGCGCGAGGATGCTGCGGGATGACATTCGGTCGCGACAGCAGACGGCCGAGGCCATGCGGGTAAGTAGCTGCTCAGCTCTGGGGGAAAGCGGTGGAGGAGAGACCGTGACCCGACCGCGAAACGTCTAATCCATTGATTTTCCCACGTTAGGAGTATCTCGGCTCGCTTGCGCGTGCAGAGCCCGGCGGAATCAATCCCCCCTCGGATGAGGAAGTGTCCATGCTGGTAGCCATGTTTCCAAATATCCCGCGGGAGACCGTAGTGCAGGCGCTAACCTCCTCCAACAACGATGTGAGCCGAGCGGTGGAATACTTGTTGTCCACCACCGAGCAGCGAGAGTGATTGTGATATCTATTTGTGTTTTAATTAGAGAAAAAACCCAAGTCTTTAGATTAATTCAAAGCTATTGTTTTTAATTCGTGCATGTTATTTTGCACCGGCAAGAGCAAGATAAAGGACAATAGTGTTTATTTTGCTTTTTTGGAGGGCCGTTTTCATTTCAGGAGACTTCAAACTGAAGGTGCTGAAGACTCCGAAATTGAGTCCAGGTGGCAAATCTTCCCCGAGGAATAAATACATATCCTCCTAGTTAGGGTGCTCGTTCCATTTCATTTCCATTGTTTTTGCATGGAGCTTCTGATTCATTCCCATCGGAAAGGCAGAAGGCGACCCACTCTCAGCACATTGACAAGCACTTCAAGCCCCTTCTTATCCCTCGCTCAGTGCGCGGAACAGCATGTCTGATCACAACAAGAGATCAGGATATTTGTCCAGCGACACGATTTCCACCAATGACCGTTACAATTTGACGGAACGGGATCCTCTCCTCGAGGCCTACCGCAGAGCCTCCTCGGAGCCTCATTATACTGATCCGATTCCATCCGATGCTCATTCACCTCCCTTTTCCGCCACTCCGAAAGAAGGAGATCTCTTACCAGAGAGTTTTCCTACCACTACCGACAACACGGTTGAATTAAGCCAAGAGAACACGGCTGATATGGAGTATTTTTTTGCAGGCAGACGTGAATCCACTGCCAACGCATTGTATCTTTCCTATGCGAACCAGGAGAAAATCAATTACCACGCGTTGGACATGTATCTTGAAAAGGAGAAGAAGAATAAGCATCAGACCTTGAGCTTTATGAGAAAAGACTCTGTATGCAGCAAGTATTCCATGAGGAGACCGAACCTGTATGGGGAAACTACCGACAAGGTAGCATTTATAGTTCTACCTCTACTCTTCCAATGTAAACAATGTCACCTTTAATGATCCAATGTGTTTGTACGTATAAAAAACCAATAGATAGCTGATACTCCGTATCGCTTCACCTTCTATTCCACTGCAATAAGCACAGTGCATGCCTGTTTTCTCCACGAAATCCCCCCGTGTGGAACCTCGTTCTCAGACATGTTACGCGCAGGCTGTTTCTGGATCGACATCCTAGCGCCTACTGATGAAGAAATGACGGCGCTTGGCCATGTGTTTCGCATCCATCCCCTCACCATTGAGGACATCATGATGGAGGAGGGGCGAGAGAAGTTCGAAGTATTTAAATCTTATCAATTTATGTGCATTCAGACATATGAACAGGAGCGTTTCTCGCCGAACTACTTGCAACCAGTCAGCCTCTATATAATAATCATGAAGGAGGGGATTTTGACGGTGAGGCTAGGCGTGCTGGATGCAATAAGGAGTAAAGGCTCTAATACTAATACTTTTTGTAATACTGGTTATGGGTAGTTTCATTTTAGCTCCATGTTGCACCCCATGAATGTGCGTCGACGCATCAAGATCTTGAAGGATTATATTAATGTGACGCCTGGTAATGATTTTTCTATTTACCCAGCCAACACCATAGGGGCACGCCTACTCACACTTTGTAACTCCTTGGTCCTAATTCATATTCCAGAATGGATCACATATGCATTGATCGACGATGTTGCGGATGGGTAAACATGGAAAACAGTGCTATTTGTTAGAGTGACAGAGAGGCCCTCATGGACCGTCACCTTACCTCCACTTTAGGTTCGCCCCCATCATTCACACCATTGAGTTCGAGGTGGACACCGTGGACGAACTGGTCCTCATCCTAAAAGAGAGCGAGCAATCCGATATGCTTCGACGCATCGGCTACTGCCGGAAGAAGATCATGGGCATGTATCGATTACTGGGAAATAAGACCGATGTATTACGTGGGCTTATCAAGCGGTGTGAAGACCCGGAGGTGGTACTCTACCTTGGGGATGTTCTTGGTAAATCTTGAGATATCTGAAGTGAATGCACAATTCCATTGCTAATCCACCATCTTCATCCCCAACCGCTTCGCAGACCACATCCTGACCATGGTTCAGTCGCTTAGTCACTACGAGAAGATTTCCTCACGATCCCACTCCAACTACTTGGCCCAAATATCGATAGATATGACCATAAGCTCGAATGTCACCAACGATGCGCTTGCGAAACTGACTGCACTCGGAAGTGTACTGATCCCCATGAATTTGGTCACTGGTAAGCATGTGGGTTGAACACCAAGATTGTCCCCCTCATCTCTCAGCCATTCTATTCTAGGCTTGTGGGGTATGAATGTGAAGGTTCCCGGCCAGGAGCGGGATGATTTGGCCTATTTCTTTGGGCTGCTCTCTTTCATGCTGCTGTTTGCTGTGGTGTTGACGCTGGTGCTCAAGAATCTGCGGCTTCTGTGAACGTAGACCGCTTCCTCTCTAGGGTTGTCTGTACAAAGCTGTGTACTCTCATGAATATAATATGTGTATTTGCTGTGTAAGTAAATTATTTAGGAGTTTCCATTAAGAATTAGAATGAACACGCTTTCGATATCTTTAATTTCTTCGTAATTCTTATTAATGTCCATATCCTCTCCTCCACGAAGTACTGGTGGAGAACAGATTGAAATGCTTTCTTTCAATTACTTAAATCATTCTTGATTCTCCTCACTTTCTACTATTGCACTAAAAATTAGAGCTCTAGGATGGTTTTTCGCAGAGTTATTAGCTCTCGAAGTTTCTGCTATGATACTAGAGATTTATAAAGTATCTTCGGAAAGTTTTGCGGCACCTTAATATTTTATACCTTTACCTAAACTTCTCAAAGACAACAGAAAACAGCTCTTTTCTTGTTTCGAGCTTCTCACTGGCTTGAAGAAGTGCATGTTGTCTAAGGGTATGATGGTACGGGTTGTCTGTGTTCTTGTAGATGATGAAACAAAATCATCCTATCTCGTGAATGAAAAAAGAATTGTATAACTTCGTCTAAGTATATCGTCCCTGAAGTTTTCCTCTTCCTCTTTCTCCTTCAACTCCAACATGAAGTGAAATGATTATTCATTAATTTGCTTACTTTGTTGGATTTAGTTGAAAATGCGTCGTAAAAAAAGTACTCTCTGGAAATACGTCGATACGATTAAACAGAAACAATATTCACTTGCCAGTTGTAATAACTGTGGGATAACATTTTGGACGAATGCTGTGGCTTAACCCACGTGACGATAATCCAATCATATTACTGAGACCCTGAAACCGTGATTTTTGTCGGATATGTGTTTTATTATACAAAATATCCCACACGCATAAAAAACAAAAAATACTGCGTTTCATCCTGTTTTTCAACCCTTTTCACAACACTAGTTTCGAGAATAAATATTCTTGAATATATATTTATTTTTAAGGAAATATTAATACTGTTGCAGAGAGTTCTGAAACGCTGATTCTTCAAAATCTAAATGCGGTATGTTTGATCAAGCTTGGAAACTCCCATATTGGCTTTTGGACATTGGAATAAAAGAAGCGGAGTTTTCTCTTTCATATCTCAAATTATCCATAACATATACCTAAGAAATATAAGCCACCATGAATATTTCTATGAATATTAATAAATACTATCTAGATGTATGCTTCATTTTTTGTTAGTTTCCTTCT